>NC_140165.1:75163102-75185602 GCF_963971535.1 Notolepis coatsorum
TGAGTCCAGATCAATACACTGTTCAGGCTCTACTTAGTCCAGATCAATACACTGATCAGGGGGTGGCTCTACTTAGTCCAGATCAATACACTGTTCAGGCTCTACTGAGTCCAGATCAATACACTGATCAGGGGGTGGCTCTACTTAGTCCAGATCAATACACTGTTCAGACTCTACTGAGTCCAGATCAATACACTGTTCAGGCTCTACTTAGTCCAGATCAATACACTGTTCAGGCTCTACTTAGTCCAGATCAATACACTGTTCAGGTGGTGGCTCTACTTAGTCCAGATCAATACACTGTTCAGGGGGTGGCTCTACTTAGTCCAGATCAATACACTGATCAGGTCCAGATCAATACACTGTTCAGGCTCTACTTAGTCCAGATCAATACACTGTTCAGGCTCTACTTAGTCCAGATCAATACACTGTTCAGGGGGTGGCTCTACTTAGTCCAGATCAATACACTGTTCAGGCTCTACTTAGTCCAGATCAATACACTGTTCAGGCTCTACTTAGTCCAGATCAATACACTGTTCAGGATCTACTTAGTCCAGATCAATACACTGTTCAGGTGGTCTTTGAAAACAAAAGTGTAGAACAGTAGAAATGTAACGCGAAGACACCCTGCCAGCAGGGATTAGAGAGCTGAGTGTTGTTGTTGTTGTTGTTGTTGTTTTTGTTGTTGTTGTTGTTGTTGCTGTTGCTGTTGTTGTTGCAATAGACAGGATGTTCAGCGCTAGAAGTTCAAGTTTCAAGTTTCTTTATTCGTCGTCATACAGAAGTACAGAATACTTTTATATAAAATGCTTCTTTCTGTTACGCTCCAGAGACTGTGCTAGGCAAAAATAGTATAAAATAAGTATAGCAAGTATAAAATAGAATAGAATTTTTATATACAGCCAACATACTCCTAAACAATAGTGCTGCCCGAGGCTGGGCACATGACACAGTCAACGCATCCTTAAATAACAGCGCTGCCCGAGGCTTAGTGGCAATGCACCTGCACAGTCGCACACCCGGCAGCAACGGGGAAAATGCACAAGACACCCCCGGAACCTGACAAACAAGCCCAACGCCAGATACTGTAGGTAGAGAGAGATCCACGGCGGGAACAGAGCAGACCGCAAGAAAAACTCACCCTAACGCAGAGTCAGGTCCAAGAGGAAGGAGACGACCGTGGAGAAAGTTCACCAGTCCCATCATGATATTGTCCCCCCCGTTGGGATGAACCCGGGAGTTCGCTCCCAGTCCATCCGCCACACGTTAACACCCGACAACGTAGCCAGCTAGCTAGCGTTAGCTAACGCTAGTTAGCTGTCCCTGCCCCCAGCCAAGCTACTAGCCGACATAGCTATAGCCTGACTGAAGGTTCCAACACGCAACAACTTTCGTCCTCAGTCCATCCACCGAACGTCCTCCCCGTCCCGGCACAACCCAATCACCACACCCGGTACCGACAAGCCCACGGCACGCGGCGCCATATCCTCCACTCCGATGCTGCACATCTGGTTCTCTTGGCCAAGACATCCACTCGCTCCAGTGGACAGCGCCGAATAGACCCTGTACCTGGCTGTACCCCCGCGTGATTTTTTTCCGTAGCCGCATTTCTTGGAGACGCTCTCTGATTGGCACTGACTGACGCTCTCTGATTGGCCACTGACGCGTTTGCCCAATCGCGTGACGAGCTGTGTCTTTGCTCATTTCCATGTCAAACAGCCTGCAAACTACCTGGCGTTCTATCGCCATGCTCTAAGACAGGGGTAGGCAACTCTAGGCACGCGTGTCCACATAGGCACGCAGGGGCATTTTCATTGGCACAGGGGGCAGCATAAAAAAATTAAAAAAAATTAAAATATTATACTTTTTTTTATTTTTTTTACTTCACTTTGAAATGTGAAATATTTTGCACTGTTGTCGCATTTATCTTGTTGAAATCCTCCCACAGGTTCTTTTTGTAAGTCGACTGTTTTGCACACCCCTATGACAGGTATACAGCTGTTCCCATGGTGCTCAGCTGTCAGCAGTCAGCTGGCCTCCCGCGCCCGCGCGCAGTTCCCAGGTAATCACACAGTGCTGTGGTTGCATTCTGTATGTGCCGTTTTTCATGATGGCAACCCCCGCTAAGAAAGTTAAAGCAAAGGAAATTCGGGCATTCCAGCCCTCGTGGACAGACGACTACGGGTTTGTGTGTCAGAAGGACCGTGCTGTGTGTACTTTATGTTTAGAAAATGTAGTTTGCAGAACGTCAGGTGTGAAAAGCCATTTTGAGACGAACACCCTCAAAGTGTTCACGACTGCTAAAAACCATGCAACTGAAGCAAGCTATCGCATTGCTCATTGCATTGCGAAATGTGGAAAGCCATTCACTGATGGCGAGTATATCAAGGAGGCTTTTCTCTGTAGCTCAGATGTTTTGTTTGAAGGCTTGCCAAACAAAGAAACAATCAAATCAAGGATAAAAGATATCCCCATGTCAGCTTGAAGTGTCGAGCGACGCATCAACGAAATGTCAGAAAATATCAGAGAACAGCAAACAGCTGGATTAAAAGATGCTCCGGTGTGCAGCTTAAAGTGACCAACTACAGCCCCCAGATAACGGAGCTCAGTAAAGCAAAACTGTTTGTCTGCATTGCAGCCCCGCCCCAACTCAGATTTAGGGTTGATACAACCATCATAATAATATTGTTAATAATAACAATAACAATAATGATGTAATAATGTACAAATTATCATTAAAAAAATGTATGATGCATGGAATATTGTTGATATGGCACAGGCACACTAGTTACAACTATATTTCAAACTGGCACTTCATGTCAAAAAGGTTGCTGACCCCTGCTCTAAGACAAACTCTAACCTTAACCAACTTCGAAAGAGTGCCTAAGCTTAACCGTCGAAAGAACTTGCCGTCACGCGCTAAGACAAACTTTAACCTTAACCAATTTCGAAAGAGTGCCTAAGCTTAACCAGTGTAGAAACAGGCATCGGCCAATCAGAGAGCGTCTCCGAGAAATGCGGCTACGGAAAAAAATCACGCTGTACCCCCTCCCCTCGTGGATAATACCGGTCTTCTTCACATCTCTCTACCGACTACCAGACCGACGCCAACCAGCTCCCCCTAGTGTTAGTCCTCCCACCCCACGATGCTTTGCATAAAAGTAATTGAATGAAACCAATAGTATATCTGCAGAGCCGCAGAGCCCGGAACACTATTCTACAAACGTGTCTAATGTGAAATATATAAGCATGTAAGCAAAAACTAGATTTTAGGTCTGTGATGGAAAGTGATTGTTAACATTCTATTTATTTTTATAAAAAAAATATATATATATAAATATATATATATATATTTTTTGCGAGGCCCCCCTTCCTGCGAGGCCCTGTGCGACCGCACTGCTCGCACACCCCTGAGGCAGCCCTGCGTGTGGATGTGTGTGCTGTGAGCTGTGAGTGCATTTGACGGTTGTTACATATTGTTATTGTTCGTTGAGCATCCTGATGGCCTGATCACAGCTTCCTGTAGTAGATGCTTTCAAAGAAACGTTCACAGATCCATCTTATGTTAGCTTAGAGATACTTAGATTATATACAGTTAATGTCGTAAAGATACTTATTATTAGATAAGGTTAATGTAGTAAAGATACGTATTATTAGACAAAGTACATGTAGTTAAGATACTTATTATTAGATAAGGCTCATATCGTAAAGAGACATATTATTAGATAAGGTTAATGTAGTAAAGATACTTATTATTAGATAAGGTTAATGTAGTAAAGATACGTATTATTAGACAAAGTACATGTAGTTAAGATACTTATTATTAGATAAGGCTCATATCGTAAAGATACATATTATTAGATAAGGTTAATGTAGTTAAGATACTTATTATTAGATAAGGTTCATGTCGTAAAGATACTTATTATTAGATAAGGTTAATGTCGTAAAGATACTTATTATTAGATAAGGTTAATGTCGTAAAGATACTTATTATTAGATACGGTTCATGTAGTAAAGATACTTATTATTAGATAAGGTTCATGTAGTTAAGATACTTATTATTAGATACGGTTCATGTAGTAAAGATACTTATTATTAGATAAGGTTCATGTAGTAAACGTACTTATTATTAGATAAGGTTCATGTAGTAAACATACTTATTATTAGATAAGGTTCATGTAGTACGCCACCCAGGCGGCTGGGTGGCGTAGCGGTGATTGCGCTCGTCACCAATGCAAGAGACTCCGGTATCGAATCCCAGTCTCAGCATTGCCTTCGGCTTGGGCCGGCCGTCGTACTGTCTCATTTGGCAGAGTAAGCGGGTGGAAGTCGATGGGTGGGGATTGGACGTTGTGGACAGCGACTCCTACAGGTCGGTTGGGAGACGCCTGCACAGCAGAGACAGGAAGTAGCGAGGGTAGTGTGAGCCTCCCATGCGTTACACCTCGCCAATGAGAGTCCGCGCTGGCAGGCGAAAAGATGTGACAGGCTGCCTCCTCGTGTACCGGAGGGGACACGTGATGCAAGGCTTCTATCCTTTCTACAACCGACCAGTGGGGGGCATAGTCGAGCAACGTTCAAGACAGGGGAGGGGAGAATTGGATACACGAAATTGGGATGGGAGAACAAATTTAAAAATAAGGAGAAAAAGTGGATAAAAAATAAAAGAAATACACTCAATATCTGCATTATTACCACACATATAGATGTTGTTCAACCAGCTAATGTGTCTTTATCTTTCCCAATACAAATAAGCCATATTCCTATACTTTTTCAGGAGTACAGTCACACTGATCATCATTCTAAACTGAATTCTAACATTCTAATTAATTATATAATAACTAGTTGCAAAATGGACAATAGAACACTGGAACTGGAAATCTTAAAAAAATCTTCAAACGGGGACTGACTTCGCATTTACAGCTGTTCCAATGTAAATGTGCACTTTCGCCCGCTCTGGAGTCGGACTCGGTGTGCCTGGCCACAGGCGCGTTCTCGCACGGAACCCGCAAGTGCATGTGTGTGCGACTGGTGTGTTTGTGCTGTTAGGCTCATCTGAAAGGAATGATGGGAGTTATATCGGATAATAAATCCATACCTGTACGTATACCATCAAGGATCCATGCAGAGGTATGGATTTGTCATCCACAATATAGCCTATACATATTGTAAAAATGTGTACTCATTAAAATAAAATTCCTCGCGGCAGTATTAACCTGTTAAGCCCTAGCCCTATTTTCTGAAAATCTGCCTAAAAATACATACCTACGTAAATGGAAGATTGCTCCACTTCTACAAGGTCCATTTGCATGTTCTTGGTATCTAGGGACATCTATGGACCTCAGGGAATGTATTCCCAGTGTCAGAAATATTGTGTCTGTTACTAGGCTTGGGTAAATTGTGATGAAACAAAGGAGAATATAAATTATGATTTTTCTTTGCATCTTGGACGGCGAATAACACCATGCTAAAAAGACCAGACATGAAGAACTGCCACTGAGCTTGTTCAGCACCTTCTTGAGATCACGTGTACAAAAGATCTAAGCAAATCAATAAAGGGAAGATGATTCAAAAGTAAAAGAAATGGAAAATAGACCATTTTAATTACATTTTAAAAACGATGTCATATTACATTCCAATATGTACTGGGAAACGATACAGCCAAATACAGTTATACCATCATAACTAAGAACATTTTTATATTTTGGTATTTCACCAACCTTTATTACCCCTAAGAGAATTTGCTTTACATACACAATGCACATATATTATACCAGTACCATTTATTGGATAAGAAACATACAACATAAAATAATATTTATAAAGTCAATATTTATTTTTTGATTAAAAAACAGGTCTATGATCAAAGTGCATATATGCTGATCCCAACAAATGGGTATGTTATAGCAACTTACAAATGTGGTCAAACGGTTAATTCATATATATATATATTGAATATGGATTTTATCATTCACTTTCAAATATAAATATTTTGTATCCACTTTTTCTCCTCCTGTTTTCTTTTTCTGTGTTTTTCCCCCATCCCAATTTAGTTGTTATGCCAATTCCCCCCTCCCATTCCTGGTCGTTGCTCGCATGTGCCCCCCACTGGTCAGTCTAGGGAGCCCTGAAGTCTATCAGATGCTTCCTCCGAGACATAGGAGACAGCCAGCAGCATCTTTTCACCTGCCAGCGCGGACTCTCATTGGTGAGGTGTAACGTGTGGGAGGTCACACTACCCTCACCATCTCCCTCTCTCGCTGTGCAGGCGCCCTGACCGACCTGTAGGAGTCGCTGTTTACAACGACCAGAATACCACCCCACCGGCTTCCCTCCCACTGACTCTGCCATGAGTTAGTATGACGGCCGGCCAAGCCGGAGGCAACGCTGACAGCCGGATTTGATACCAGTGTCTCTCGCGTTGGTGACGAGCGCTTAGTCCGCTGCGCCACCCAGCCGCGCCAACTTTCAAATCATTTATAGTTAGTTACATGTATTGTTTATTATTGTTTATTAATGGTTTGTAAATGCTATATAATATAATTTATGCATTCATTGAGTTCATGAAAAAGATTCAGATTCAGATTCAGATTCCTTTATTGTCACGTATGTTGAGTACCTTACAGCAAAGAAAGAGTGCAATTAAATTGGTTGTGGTTTCTCAACCATAGCAGCTTTCAATAATATTAATACAATACAATTAGCATAGAATAAGAATAAAATAAGATAATATATGACTAAATTAAAGATGACTAAAACGTGTGCCGTGCAGATAACAGGATATACATATTATACTATATAACATTTTAATAACAAAATGGCTATGTACAGTTCCAAAAAAGTATTTTTTGCAGTGTGTAAAATGCAAATACGGTTTTATCAGCAGTGTTTCTCAAGTGTAGTTTGGGGGGGGGGGGGGGGGGGGGGGGGGCTCTGTTGACGAGTCTGATGGCCTGGAACAGCTGCATCAGCTGGAACAGTCCATGGTTGGGGTGGTTAAGGTCATTGATAATTCTCCGGGCTTATTTGATGCACCGGCTCTCATAGATGTCCTGGATGGAGGGAAGCTCACATCCGCAGATTTTTTGCGTTGTTGGGCCTTCTTTACTACCACATGATTAGTGTGGACGTCCCAGGTGAGTTGGTGATGTGGACACAGAGAAACTTAAAGCTGCTGACTCTCTCCACTGCAGCCCCGTCGATGGTGATGGGGTCCAGCTTCTCTCCTGTAGTCTATGACCAGCTCTTTAGTTTTTTCCACATTGAGGGAGAGGTTGTTCTCCTGGCACCAATGTATAGATGTAGCAGTACTGTCTATCTGTATGTCATGTATGGCATATATATGTTATGATGAATTGAAAATGGGGGACCCTGATGTAAACAAGACGAAAGTCTTTCTCTGGTCTGCATCCCCTTAACAATTGTGTGTATTGAGCTGTAGGCCTACTGTATTGTACCCATTCTGCAATCTGTTAATAACATTTTCAATCAATCAATCAAAACCACTTTGCCAGGTTGTCAACATCTCTCCTGTAGGCCCTTTCGTCGCTCTTGGTGATTCGGCCTATCACTGTGGTGTCATCGTCAAATGTAATCACCGTGTTGGAGCTGTGTGTGGCTACGCAGTCATAGGTGTACAGTGAGTAGAGGAGAGGGCTCAGGACACAGCCCTGGGGGGCTCCAGTGTTGAGAGTCAGGGGGGCGGAGGTCTGAGGGCCCATCCTCACCACCTGGCATCGATCCCACAGGAAGTCCAGGATCCAGTCACACAGACTGGGGTTGACTCCTAGTTCCCTGAGCTTGGTGTCGAGTCTGGCGGGGACTATGGTGTTGAACGCTGAGCTGTAGTCCACAAACAGCATCCTCACATAGTTCAGGACTATGGTGTTGAACGCTGAGCTGTAGTCCACAAACAGCATCCTCACATATTTCAGGACTATGGTGTTGAACGCTGAGCTGTAGTCCACAAACAGCATCCTCACATAGTTCAGGACTATGGTGTTGAACGCTGAGCTGTAGTCCACAAACAGCATCCTCACATAGTTCAGGACTATGGTGTTGAACGCTGAGCTGTAGTCCACAAACAGCATCCTCACATAGTTCAGGACTATGGTGTTGAACGCTGAGCTGTAGTCCACAAACAGCATCCTCACATAGTTCCCCGCCTTCTCCAGGAGGGTGGTGGCCTCATGTAGTGTTGTGGCTATTGCGTCTTCTGTGGATCTGTCTTGTCTGTAGGCGTATTGGTGTTTGTCCAGGCTGAGCGGTAGGTTGTTGTTGAGCAGTGCCTTGATGTGCTTCTCAAAGCATTTTCTCAGTATGGGGGTGAGAGCAACTCGGCACCAGTCATTGAGGCTTGTTACCTTGCTCCTCTTTGGTAGTGGCACAATGTGGGCTGATTTAAAGCAGGAGGGGACTACACTCAGGGAGAGGGACGGGTTGAATATGTCCGCGAACACCCCTGCCAGCTCTGCCGTGCATGCTCTGATCACTCGATTAACTAGATGTTAATAATAAAGTGTATTATTAAAATAGTCTATTATCAGTGATGACTTTCTGTTTATGTTAGTTAACCATTTATTAACCGTTTTAATTATACAATTTTTTTTTTTATTTAATAATACAGTGCATTAACTCTTTGGACGCCACTGACTTGAGCATCGTTTGTTCCTACCACGCCAACGCTCTAAAAGATAGGAATAAGTGGCGGTGTTTGCAGGGCTATATATATCCTATATTATAGCTATGGATACAATACTATGGCCCATTTGACATCAACGATCTATCGTTAAATATGTGAAAAATAATTCATTTATTCATCAATACATTTGCGTGTTATACCGTGATATAGTTTTAGAGTGATCCTGTCTAATCCCAGAAAACGACGATATGCAGCCAAACGTGAATTTCACTAAAAGCGTTGCCGTTTCTCACCTGGACACACTACTATTTCCAAATCAAATGTATATAATAGGTATTATGTTTCATCATGAATGCATGAAAGGGGGGAGGGGGGGGGGGGGGGGGGTCGTTTTTTTATGCTTTGATCGTCACCAACGGCATATGTTGTGGAGTAACGTTACACACACACACACATGTTGCGATCGAGGTGAAATCATGGTTGGATCAAAGCAGGATTGATATCATTTAGTCCTTACCTTCACTAGGAGGTACCCCAAAAAGAAAATTCCAATTGTCTGATCGCGAGTCCAAGTACTGGTGTCCATCGTGTCGCCAACATAATCAACCACAACAGATGCATCGGGGGCATTTGACGCTTCTCAATGGGATCGGGATACCCGCTCGACTTGCCTGACAAAGAAAAGTGCACCCGGTGACATTTGATCGTTGCACAGGCCAAGATATAAGGTTTCAAAGGGTGCTCGATACTGCCATCTGGGAAGATGCGGCCGGTATTGCACTTTGGCATTCTCAGGATGATTCCCCATGTTAACCCCGAGTCTGTGTGCCTGTAATGAATGGAAATATTGAATAAAAGAAATAACGATGAAAACCCGACTATACTTGGGTCTGGCGCTGAACGGTCGGCGAGATAACCCGACAATCATCGGGTCTGGTGCTGATTGAGTTAAGTGTTGGTCATTGATTAACAAATCGCTTTTAAAGCATCAATAAACATTATTTGGATGGTATACTCAGATTAGAAAGGTGTTTCAGGAAGAAAAGGCTGAACTACAAACAAGGAGTTTCAGGAAGAAAGGGCTGAACTACAAACGAGGCGTTTCAGGGAGAAAAGGCTGAACTACAAATGAGGCGTTTCAGGAAGAAAAGGCTGAACTACAAACGAGGCGTTTCAGGGAGAAAAAGCTGGATTACAAACGGGGCGTTTCAGGGAGAAGCTGAACTACAAACGAGGCGTTTCAGGAGGAAAAGGCTGTCCTACAGACAAGGCGTTTCAGGGAGAAGCTGAACTACAAACGAGGCGAGGCGTTTCAGGCAGTTCAGGAGCAGTGTTTTCTGTTGGAGAAAAGAACTCCCTTTGATGCCGATTTGGGGCTTGTAACTCTGCAGACGTTCTACATGCACCTCCAGCTACTGTATATGACGGGGAGAAAAACCCAAAAAGCCAAAAGGGCCGCTTTAAAAGTATATACTGTGTAAATGATTCTTCATCTCTTCCCTACGGGTGCATGGGAAGGTATTTTGAGTGTGAGGTGCTGTTTATAATCTAGGTTACAGTATTTGTCAGGGGAAAGAAATAAGCTCTATTTTTCTCTCCTTCCCTTCTCTTAGTCTCTATGATACATGTGCACACACACACACACACACACACACACACACACACACAGTATCACGATGTAACAGGCACTGGCTACTAGTCATGAAGCACGCACACACATACACACACTACGAAGACTTAAGGTTAAATATTTTATGTGTTGAAATGTACAGACAAATTAGCAGTGGTGGAAGAAGTACACAGTTCCTTTACTTACGTAAAAGTAGAAATACTCAGGTAAATGAGTACTCTGGTAAAAGTACAAGTCCTCCATTCAAATTCTACTTATGTAAAAGTAGAGAAGTATTTGCTATTGAATGTACTTATGTATCTAAAGTAAAAGTACACATTCTACATGGCCTTTGTGTATCCATTTACCTAAGTGGTATGTGGTCGAGTTATGCTGCTCTGATTACGTCCTCTTGAAGTTGACAGGCTTCAAATGTGAAAGTATATAATCTTCATAAATTTATTTTGTATATATTATGTTTTCTATGCAAAATCCTTTTACTTCAAAGTAACTAGTAACTGATGGGATGAGATACATGTAGTGGAGTAAAAGTATAAAGTTACCTCACATTTAAATACTCACATAAAGTACAAGTAGCTCGAAATTGTACTTAAGTACAGTACTCGAGTAAAAATACTTAGTTACTTTCCACCACTGCAAATGAGTTACTTATCGCATTGGGAAAGCGGAGAGGTAGAGGGGAAAGCTACACATCAGCACTGGCCGACAGCTAGACGGTCAATGAAAGGATGCGCACGCCCCTGCATTGTGTACTGTATATATATATATCGGTTACACCTCGTGTCCGCAGCACCTAACATGCGTTTAACACCCTCCAACGCATACAGAGCAGGCTGCGCGATGTCAATAATGTGAAATTGCCCTTCCTGCTAGTTATTATGAATGTCGTTTTTAAAGTATGTCGCTCAGTGTTACTGTGCTACAAAAACACACACGTGATATTGACCATTAAACAGCTTCCGCACAGTGGCAGCAATAACCAAACATAAATAATGCATGTCTGACCTATTTTGATGACTCTGAGCCGCTAGCCCTTTCCTATCCTACACTGTCTGTGGTGCTGACAGCCCCTTATCTATGGGGGTAGATTTCTATAAAAAATTAACAAACGCAAAAGTAGAATCCACAATCGTAAAAACGATCCACACACACACACACCTCTCAATTTGTGTTTCATAAATCATAAAAATACGCTTGATCTGCTTAGATTTACGTACGGAATTCTAAAAACAGCTTGATCTGCTTAGATTTACGCACAGAATTCTAAGGACACGCTTGATCAGCTTGGAGTTCCGTACGGAATTTTGAGACAAATATTTCGCTGTTTTCCCCGTGTGGATTCGTGTGTGAAGCTTCTTCTTCTTAGAGGTCTATCAAAAATAAACAAACGCAAAAGTATAATCCACAATAGTAAAAACGATCCACACACACACACCTCTCAATTTGTGTTTCATAAATCATAAAAATACGCTTGATCTGCTTAGATTTACGTACGGAATTCTAAAAACAGCTTGATCTGCTTAGATTTACGTACGGAATTCTAAGGACACGCTTGATCAGCTTGGAGTTACGTACAGAATTTTTTGACAAATATTTCACTGTTTTCCCCGTGTGGATTCGTGTGTGACGCTTCTTCTTCTTCGGCGCTACCGAACACGGCCCGAGGTGTATTCGGCTCATGAGCGCTACCAGTGGCCAAAATCGCACATTATCTTTAGCCCTAGTCAACATTCCATTATGAAAATGAATGCTCAAAGTAAATATATATAGTACCATTTTGAAGATAACAACTAGGGCTTTCAAATGATATAAAATATCTGTATGATTATCATGATTATTATTATTAATATCTTTCATATTTGATACAGAAATTATTACAAAAATCTTGTCCGGCCACCACATTTCAACAAACAACTGCATTTTCAACCACTTTACTGACAAGCTAGCAGGAAACTTAGAGGGTATGGGATATAGACAATTATGTGTGCAATATAGAACAGCTGACAGATTAGAAATATAATTTATTGTTCAAAAGTTATGATAATTATAGTGATAGTAATAAAACAATTCCGTCTGAAAATTAATGGGTTTAATGATGAATATCTGTTTGTGGGTATGCTCAAAGTAATATATTATTCATATCTTTCATATTTGATACAGAAATTATTACAAAAATCTTGTCCGGCCACCACATTTCAACAAACAACTGCATTCTGAATTAATTTAGCCTTGTAGTTTTCTAATCCCATCGTTTATTTGTTATATTTGTATTGATTAAACATAAGTCAGTTACTGTACATGACACTGTACATGTCAAATATCCTAAGGTAATTAGCTTTAACTTATTGATTATGGAGCATTGTGCATCATAGCAGCATGGGGAGGGGAGTTATATGGTAGTAAAAAAGCAGTGTAAACAATATAACAAATCAATATAATTAACTCTGGACATGTGCATATGGGCAACAAGGTGCGAGATGAGGGTATGTCTGCCCTCTCAGTAATATTTGCCCTACAATAAAGTTACACTATATAATATAATCTAATAATCAAAATCGAATCTAAAAATGCTAAATGCTAAATATATGCAATATATGATCTAATAATCCAATAATCCAAATCTAATCTAATATATAATCTATAAATGCTAAATGCTATATGATCTGATAAAGTATACAGTATTCACATAAGGTGCTATAGGTTCCTAGTTGGAGGTCTGGCAGCAGTCCCTGCCCACTGTTGTGGAGTCTGATGGCCGCTGGTATGAAGGACTGGCCGAGGCGGTTAGTTGAGTGTGGGGGGGGGGGGGGGGCTTCTCATCTTGACTAGCTCGTCATAGAGGGGGTGGGAGGGATTCTCCAGGATAGCAGCCAGCTTCCTTCTCATCCCCCTCTCTGCCTTTAGATTGGCAAGAGTATAGGGTTTTAGGATGAGGTGGAGGTGGTGGAGTCTATAAGTTCCTTGGGGTACACCTGAACAATAAACGGGACTGGTCGGACAACACAGAGGCCCTCTACAGGAAGGGACAGAGCAGGCTGTTCTTCCTGAGGAGACTCAGGTCCTTTAATGTTTGCAATAGACTCCTGTAGTCATTCTACCAGTCTGTAGTGGCCAGCGTCCTCTTCTATGCTGTGGCATGCTGGGGGGGGCTACATCAAATCGAGGGACACCAACAAACTGAACAAGCTGGTGAGGAAGGCTAGCTCCGTGGTGGGAGTCGAGCTGGTCAGACTAGAGGTGGTGGCAGAGAGGGGGATGAGAAGGAAGCTGGCTGCAGGGCATCAGGTAGTGAGGAAAACATATGTCCGTGCACTGAGACACTGTTTATTAATTGAATGAATGAAGTTTATTTTCTGTCTTTGTTTACAACAAATCAAAACCACAATTGTGATCCTTTACAATTCTTTAAAAAAATATATATATATATAAAAAAAAAAAACGTGGATAATTTTTTTTTTTTTTTACTTTTTTGGAAAAAATATTTGGACAATGGGTATCGGATCGGTATTGGCCAATACCGAAACCCGAGTATCGGTATCGGTATCGGGACTGAAAAAGTCGGATCGGTGCATCCCTACTTTATTGTAGGGCTAATATTACTGAGAGGGCAGACATACCCTCATCTCACACCTTGTTGCCCATATGCACATGTCCAGAGTTAAATTATATTGATTTGTTATATTGTTTACACTGCTTTTTTACTACTTTCCCCCATGCTGCTATGATGCACAATGCTCCATAATCAATAAGTTAAAGCTAATTACCTTCGGATATTTGACATGTACAGTGTCATGTACAGTAACTGAATTATGTTTAATCAATACAAATATAACAAATAAACTATGGGATTAGAAAACTACAAGGCTAAATTAATTCAGAATGCAGTTGTTTGTTGAAATGTGGTGGCCGGACAAGATTTTTAATTTTTTTTTTTAATCTTTTTTACCCCTCCTTTTTCCGATTTTTCTCCCATCCCACTGTTAGTCGTTATGCCAATTCCCAACCCCCTTCCTGGTTGTTGCGCACTTTCCCCTACTGTTGGTCCGAGAGGCCGGAGACTGTCACATGCTTTCCTCCGACACATGTGCAGCCAGCCGGCAGCCAGCCTGGCCGCGCAGATTCTCACTGGGAGAGTGTAACGTGTGGGAGGCCGCACTACCTCTCACCAGATCCTACCTTCGCTGAGCAGGCGCCCCGACCGAACTGGCCGCACTACCTCTCACCAGATCCTACCTTCGCTGAGCAGGCGCCCCGACCGAACTGTAGGGGTCGCTGTCCACAACGCCCAGGACCCTCCGCAAGCTTTCCCACCCTCTAATACTGCCAATTGTATTAGTGTGAACGGCCAGCCAAGCTGGTGACAACGCCGGGAGCTGGATTCGAACAGGCGAACCCAGCGTCTCCAGCGTTGGTGACGAACGCAATCTCCGCTACGCCACCTGACCGCCCTTCCGGACAAGATTTTTGTAATCATTTCTGTATCAAATATGAAAGATATGAATAATATATTACTTTGAGCATACCCACAAACAGATATTCATCATAAACCCATTCAAGTTAATTTTCAGACGGAATTGTTTTATTACTATCACTATAATTATCATAACTTTTGAACAATAAATTATATTTCTAATCTGTCAGCTGTTCTATATTGCCCACATAATTGTCTATATCCCATACCCTCTAAGTTTCCTGCTAGCTTGTCAGTAAAGTGGTTGAAAATGCAGTTGTTTGTTGAAATGTGGTGGCCGGACAAGATTTTTGTAATAATTTCTGTATCAAATATGAAAGATATTAATAATAATAATCATGATAATCATACAGATATTTTATATCATTTGAAAGCCCTAGTTGTTATCTTCAAAATGGTACTATATATATTTACTTTGAGCATTCATTTTCGTAATGGAATGTTGCCTAGGGCTAAAGATAATGTGCGATTTTGGCCACTGGTAGCGCTCATGAGCCAAATACACCTCGGGCCGTGTTCGGTAGCGCCGAAGAAGAAGAAGCGTCACACATGAATCCACATGGAGAAAACCATAGATATATATAGAACACTAGATAGCTTACCTGTGCTGCCGGCCAATGGAGAGTGACACCATCGTAGGGCGGCCATCTTGCCAGAGGCAGCTCAGCTACTGATAACAATAATGTATATGGTGCATGTACTATTTAAATAACCATAGATTGCTCAATTCTTTACTGATTTTCAAACTGGTTGGTTTGCTATAAACATCAAAGATGTAGTTATGATACTGCATACTTATAAAATTTTTTATTTTTTTAAGATTTTTTTTTACAAACCATTTGAATCACGTTAATAATGCTTGTAATAAACCAAACAGTTTGTAAATCCGTCAATATTTCAGCGAGTTATGAGTATTTTTGTCTGTGCAGATCACTCACCCTCACTCAAGGCTGACTCGAGCAAGATGGCGGCGGTTCAGAGATGCTGGTGACTCCGCCTTAAGCTATGTAGTGTTCTATATATATCTATGGGGAAAACAGCGAAATATTTGTCTAAAAATGCTGTACGTAACTCCAATCTGATCAAGCGTGTCCTTAGAATTCCGTATGTAAATCTAAGCAGATCAAGCTGTTTTTAGAATTCCGTACGTAAATCTAAGCAGATCAAGCGTAGTTTTATGATTTATGAAACACAAATTGAGAGGTGTGTGTGTGTGGATCGTTTTTACGATTGTGGATTCTACTTTTGCGTTTGTTTATTTTTGATAGAAATCTACCCTACACTGTCTGTGGTGCTGACAGCCCCTTCCGATCTTACACTGTCTGTGGTGCTAACAGCTTCTTATCCTCCACTGTCTGTGGTGCTAACAGCTTCTTATCATCCACTGTCTGTGGTGCTAACAGCTTCTTATCCTACACTGTCTGTGGTGCTAGCAGCTTCTTATCCTCCACCGTCTGTGGTGCTAACAGCTTCTTATCCTACACTGTCTGTGGTGCTAACAGCTTCTTATCCTCCACTGTCTGTGGTGCTAACAGCTTCTTATCTTACACTGTCTGTGGTGCAACAGCTTCTTATCCTCCACTGTCTGTGGTGCTAACAACTTCTTATCCTACACTGTCTGTGGTGCTAACAGCTTCTTATCCTACACTGTCTGTGGTGCTAACAGCTTCTTATCCTACACTGTCTGTGGTGCTAACAGCTTCTTATCCTCCACTGTCTGTGGTGCTAACAGCCCCTTATCCTGCACTGTCTGTGGTGCTAACAGCCCCTTATCCTCCACTGTCTGTGGTGCTAACAGCTTCTTATCCTCCACTGTCTGTGGTGCTAACAGCTTCTTATCCTACACTGTCTGTGGTGCTGACAGCCCCTTATCCTCCACTGTCTGTGGTGCTAACAGCTTCTTATCACTGTCTGTGGTGCTAACAGCTTCTTATCATCCACTGTCTGTGGTGCTAACAGCTTCTTATCCTCCACTGCCTGTGGTGCTAACAGCCCCTTATCCTGCACTGTCTGTGGTGCTGACAGCCCCTTCCGATCTGTCTGTGGTGCTAACAGCGTCTTATCCTACACTGTCTGTGGTGCTAACAGCGTCTTATCCTACACTGTCTGTGGTGCTAACAGCTTCTTATCCTGCACTGTCTGTGGTGCTAACAGCGTCTTATCCTACACTGTCTGTGGTGCTAACAGCTTCTTATCCTACACTGTCTGTGGTGCTTGGTCGGTGGGCAAATTAGAAGAAGGTGCTTCTAACCTGAGATCTGAGATCTTCTAACTCAGTCCTGGATGTTTTAGCCAAAAAGCCCCGGCGGTTTCCAGCAGCAGTGTAATCCCCACCTTTGCGGTCTACATCCCCACTCCGTGTTATTCTATGTACCCATATACTCAGGACCCCCGCCCCCCCCGGTGTCTCTCAGTGTCATCTATTAAATATCTCCCACTTCATTGTCTATGGAGCAGCTTCATATTTTATAAGATAAGATAAGATTATCCTTTATTAATCCCCTTGGGGACATTCAGGTGTCAAAGCAGCATAGGGGGGGGGGGGGGTACAGGGGGGGGGGGGGGGTACAGAGCTTTACAGTCCAATATATACTATAAGATACAACTATAAGATACTTTACAACTATAAGATACAATATAAAGTACGAAATACAAGATACAAGATAGTACAAGGTAAGTAGGTATACCTACAGCAGAATTACACAAGGGAATACAGTGTATATATATATACACATAATATTTGTATACCTGAGACTGACTGTATATAAATAAATATGAGCAAATAAATAAATATATGAGTACTGAAGACAGTATAACGGTATGAACAGAATTAACACTATTGACAGTATAAATAATATGCGTATATATTAGGGGTGTAAAGGTACACCTATCCATACCGAACCGTTTCAGTGTGTACCGTACCGAACGGCTGTTTACTGAACGAATACAACGGTATGTTAACCACTAACGACCGATTACAAGTCTATTATTAATTTCAATATAGAATATTCGTTGACAGCCCTACAAGTACAATTAGTTATTGCACACTACATCACCGCCGAGTGGAACATGGAAAGCCAAACTTTCCCCCACTGTACCGAAAACCCGTACCGAACCTTGACTTCAAAACCGAGGTACGTACCGTACCGTGATTTTTGTGTACTGTTACACCCCTAGTATATATATATATAACAGAGAATAAGACTAATATGACTGGTACGAGTGTAAAGGAGTATGCCAATGATATACAAGTGAATAGGTGGACTATTATATCTGGATAATTAGAAGCTAATAATTGATCATTTATAATATGATCAGAGCATAAAATCTTGCACGCATATGGCAGCCGACTAATAGCTGAGCTGGGCAGAATGTAGTTTTTTTTTTATTTATTTTTTATTTAACCTTTATTTAACCAGGAAGTCCTATTGAGATACAAGATCTCTTTTGCAAGGGAGACCTGGCCAAGATGACAGCAATAACACCCGCAAACATCAGACGGCAATAAAATGTGCGGTACATCACACAAGAACATAATAAAAGTGCATGTACACAATACACAATACATCACACGTAAACATAAAAACACAAAACAGAACAGTCTACATAACAGTAAAAGTGTACGACAGTAAAATACAGGGCAATACAGTAACTCTGCAGTTTTGCAGCTGGGACCCGACTAGAGAAAGCAGCGACACTCTTCCTGTAGGGAGTTATGTAATACAGACCTAAACTCGCAGAGGGAGACCAGGGTGCGTGTATCGCTTCCGCAACGGAATTCGGTTTCCTGGTTCCTCTGATTGGCCGCGACCCCCACGTGACCCGCCCCCCTATCCACCGCTCTGCCGCTGCCGCGCGCGGCAGAGAGCGGCCGCGGACTCGCTCGCTTCCTCAATTTATACGCATGGAAGTATTGACTGAATGAATGAATGAATGAATGAAAACTTTATTTAACAGATTGCAGAATGGGTACAATACAGTACGGCTCAATACACACAATTGTTAAGGGGATGCAGACCTGAGAAAGACGTTTGTCTTGTTTACATCAGGGTCCCCCATTTTCAATTTATATAGAACGACTACGCCGTAACAAATCATTAAAAAAATATACCGTTAACTGGAATATGTTGTGCCTTTACACATATGTTGGATTATGTAATTGGTTTGTCATGACAAACAAATAAAAAAATCGCGATTTACCCGCTGGCTAGGCCAACACACAGTGACTGCATGTAGTCACTGTGTGTTGATGTTGTAGCCACCTCCTCCGCGGCAGGCGTACTAAGCTCCCCCTTAAGCTCCAGGAGAGAGGGGAGAGGCTGAAAACCCGCAGTTCTTGCCCACCTGATGGGAGCCGAATCCCTGCATCCGATTTGTCTGATGAATACCCCCAAACATGGAGGTCCCGAATGCATGGAAGTATTGATTGCGCCGTAACAAATCATTAAAAAAAGATACCGTTAACTGGAATATGTTGTGCCTTTACACATATGTTGGATTATGTAATTGGTTTGTCATGACAAACAAATAAAATATCGCATCGTTCTATATGAATTGAAAATGGGGGACCCTGATGTAAACAAGACAAACGTCTTTCTCAGGTCTGCATCCCCTTAACAATTGTGTGTATTGAGCCGTACTGTATTGTACCCATTCTGCAATCTGTTAAATAAAGTTTTCATTCATTCATTCATTCATTCATTCATTCATTCATTCATTCATTCATTCATTCATTCATTCATTCATTCATTCAGTCAATACTTCCATGCGTATAAATTGAGGAAGCGAGCGTGTCCGTGGACGCTCGCTCTGCCGCGCGCGGCAGCGGCAGAGCGGTGGATAGGGGGGCGGTCACGTGGGGGTCGCGGCCAATCAGAGGAACCCGGAAACCGAATTCCGTTGCGGAAGCGATACACGCGACCAGGGTATCTAAGTGGATATGGTCCTGTAGCCCATTCCATGCCCAAGGTGCGAAGCTTGAAAAAGCTGTTCTTCCTAGTTCAGTGTTTATTCTCGTTTTTTTTTTTGAAAGTAGCCATCTTGTGGACCTGGTATGGTAGCTGCTAAAGTCAAAGCTAATTAGGTTGGAAAGATATAGGGGAAGCTTCCCTATGATGGCCTTACAGTATATATAAAAACAAACATGTGGGATTTCCTCCATACGTACAGAGAGGTCCATCCTACCATTTGGTAAAGCACACAATGGTGAGTAAGCCCTTTGGCACTAGTGATGAAGCGCAGAGAAGCATGATACACACTGTCTAGCTTTTTTAGCATTGAAGAGGCAGCATGCATATATATTATGTCACCATAGTCAATTATTATCCATATAATAATCACGCATCTCATGATCCAAAAATGATGCAACAGTCTTGTTTTTTCATTAGTTTGTTAATTGTTTGTTTACGTTTTTCCAAATTGAGAGATTAGCCCTCAAGCACCTTGCAAAGAGATTCAATTAATATTTCTCGATAGGTTTTACTTTCAAATCGATGCTTTCCAACATATATCCATGAGTAGGATTGTCTGCTCCCCTTTTCATCTTGTAGGGTAAAGTAATAGTGAATACAATATCTCAGAATAAGGTTTACATAATGTATACAGCATTTGATCTAAATAAATGCATTTAGATTATTTAGTTAAAGCACAGTAGTGCTATAGTTTGGTCAAATAAGCCAAATGTCTAAGCAGCAGAAACACTGCAGAACAGAACAGGAACTGTAGTCTGATAGGAATGATGTCTTCTCTGTTGTCACTGGGCGCTTATTGCTCCAAAACACACATTTGGTCAATCCAAGACAAGGCTTTCAGCACCATGGAGAGCGCAGTGTGTTTTCAGCACCATGGAGAGCGCACTGCACCATTTAGGCCTTTTGAGGAATGAATATGTCTTGCTGGACTGCAATGCCTAGAGCCTTCTGGCGAAGAGGATGTTTATAAAACTCATGGCATGTAAATGGTAAATGGCTGCATTTATATAGCGCTTTTTTTATCCAAAGCGCTTTACAATTTTGTTCCTCACATTGTACCCGTTCACTCACACATTCAGACACCGACGGCGGAGACAACCATGCGAGGTGCCGACCTGCTCATCAGGAGCAATTAGGGGTTAAGTGTCTTGCTCAAGGACACTACTCGCTGTCCGGGAGGAGCGGGAATCATACCGGGAACCTCCGGATTACCAGACGACTGCTCTACCTCCCGAGCCACTGTCGTCACTGTCAAATGATCTGGTCAGAGCACATCTTCAGCTGTAGTACAGAGGCCAGTGGAACTCAAAGTGCTGGTCTGTAGTGACTCAAACGGCGGCTAAAAACACAGCTCTTAGTAGCCAGCAGTTGTCCAGCAGTTGTCCAGCAGTTGGGACTCTGTGTGTGCTTTTTCATCTGTGTGTGACCGTTTTTCAGTACTCAAGTCCAAGTCCTGGACTCGTGACTCGGACTTGGACTTGGATTCGAGCATTGACTGCATTCGGACTCGGAAGGTGCAGACGAGGACTCGGACTTGTTCATTGATAAATACAGTTTTTTTGTAATAGGCCCTAATAATTTGGCATACGATATTGATGGCTATGTTTGGCTATTGTGTCACAAAGTAAATAAACTCCCTTTGAAACGGTGACCGCTGTGTCATTTATGTTTAATGTAGACCTGTTTTTTTTATTTGTACGTCAGCTCTTTGTCTGCCAGAGTGGAGTGGACTCAACCTCGATGACTTGGACTCGACTCGGACTAGGGTAGCGGGGACTCGACTCTGGCTCTTCTTTGGTGACTCGGACTTGGACTCGGACTCGAACACTGGGGGACTCGAGACTCGCCTCGGACTCGAGATTTGGTGACTCGACTAGAACACTGGTGTGTGAGAGAGTGCGGGAGGGCGGGAGTGCATACCCCCCTTCCCCCACTCAACTTGTGATAATGATCCGGTCTCTAACACATGACATGATGACAGTCTCGGCCTAAAGGTTGTCCCAGCGGCGTGAATATTTTCCCTAACGGGGTTGCACTTCCGCATTCGGTTTGCGCGATCTGATTGGCCACTGACGTTTCTGGTCATGTGACATGTGAGCCAATCGCGTGACGCCTGTTTCTGCGCCTATTTCCGCCTCGAACAGCCTGCAAACTACCTAACGCCTAGTTTATCACTGGTTAAGCTTAGGCGACTCTTTCTAAGTTGGTTAAGGTTAGAGTTTGGAATCAGGGCTGGTGTTCTATCGCCCTGCTCTAAGACAAACTCTAACCTTGACCAACTTCGAAAGAGTGCCTAAGCTTAACCAGTGATAGAAACAGGCATCACACGATTGGTGCACATGTCACATGACCAGAAACGTCAGTGGCCAATCAGATCGCGCAAACCGAACGCGGAGGGTGCAACCCTGTTAGGGAAAATATTCACGCGTCCCAGCGAGAGGAGGAGCGGAGGCTGCTGAGCATTTTGAGAAATCCACGTCTTTAATTCAATACTAGAATAGAAACAACTGAGTCTATTATAGACGAGCAAGAGGGCGCGATACGAATGACCAAACGACCGGAGGTAGGGATATTCTCACCTCCCCCCTCCCCCCCCCCGCAAAACACACCCTGGGAATGAGATTATTATTTCTTAAATTGGGGCGTAGCTCCCCTTGAAGCTGTATTTAAAAAATTATGTAGCTAACATTCCACTTCACGAGGAGTGATGAAGAGGGCCGGGGGGGGGGGGGGGGGGGGGGGGGGCTTTTTTTAGAGTGGGATTTGGTAGATTATGGACACTGTGGTC
>NC_140165.1:75197805-75222805 GCF_963971535.1 Notolepis coatsorum
GGCTTGGTCCTCACTGCAGCCAACCAGTGGGAGGCATGGTCTAACAACATTCGAGACAGGGGAGGGTAGAATTGGATAATACGAAAGTGGGATGGGAGAAAAAAAATAAAAAATGGAGAGAAAAAGTAGATAAAAAATAAAAGATATCCACATCAGGCGGCTGGGTGGCGCAGCGGACTAAGACACTGGTATTGAATCCGGCTGTCAGCGGTGCCTCCGGCTTGGGCCGGCCGTCATACTAACTCATTGGCAGAGTTAGCGGGTGGAAGTCGATGGGTGGTATTCTGGTCGTTGTAAACAGCGACTCCTACAGGTCGGTCAGGGCGCCTGCACAGCGAGAGAGGGAGATGGTGAGAGTAGTGTGACCTCCCACACGTTACACCTCACCAATGAGAGTCCGCGCTGGCAGGTGAAAAGATGCTGCTGGCTGTCTCCTATGTCTCGGAGGAAGCATCTGATAGACTTCAGGGCTCCCTAGACCGACCAGTGGTGGGCACATGCGAGCAACGACCAGGAAGGGGAGGGGGGAATTGGCATAACGACTAAATTGGGATGGGGGAAAAACACAGAAAAACAGGAGGAGAAAAAGTGAAAAGAAAAAAAGATATCCACATCAAACAGTCTCTGTCTACCACTGAACCAATCCCCTGCTCACTCTCAAACTGAAGTCACTTAACACACTTCACATCTCTATCTTCCCTTCAAAGCTCCGAGAGTCCTTTGAATAAGACAAAAGGGGAATGAAAAAGACTGTGCCTTCCTTTCTTTTTCATATATATAGCCCACATTTCAATAGCCTACAGGCGCCACGTTGGTCCACGCTACAGTACGAGTCCTCCTTTCAAACTGTGTTGTAGGACAACGGTTCTCAAGGCGAGGTCCTTGAGGTGACTCTAGGGAGGCCCCGAGAAAAATGGGAAATTGCTTCACTAGCAGTTAACCCAATGAGAGATTGTATAAGAATGATTCTGGTTCTAGGTTTCACTCTTTCCACTGTCATCTCCACACCCTGTGGTACATTTACATTAACATTTACATTTAGCTGAACGCTTTTATTCAAAGTGACTTACAAGTTCTGTACACCAAGTCAGCAGGAAGGGCAAAACTCTATCAGCTGAGTAATAATGTTCATCAAACAGTGCTGAAACTTGGGTCCTGCAGTGTTGAGTGCATAGACATAAGACATATTATACAACGGCATGCAAATTTCTCGATTCTGATTGGCCATTCACACGTCTTTATTGGCAACAATCCACGGTCCTGGGCTCAGGACCCGCCCACAACCGAATCACATAACCCTCCCCGGCTCACTCCGGGAGAAAACAAGATCGCGGACAACAAATGGTTATGTTGAAAGCACCATAACGACTAAATATGAAGCGATTCTGTCAAGGGGAATGTGTTAGTCGTTTAAACAATGTTGGATGATGTAATTGATGGGTCTTGAGTCAATCTAGAACAAAAGAAAAATCGCGGTTTGATTGATAGATTAATTGATTGATTTAAATTTCTTCCTTCCTACTTTCTACTGACTGCAGCGTTCTCTCTCACACTGTCCGACGCTGGCGTACCCACAAACACACACACACACATACACACACACACACACACACACACACACACACACACACACATACACACACACACGCACGCACACACACACGCACGCACACACACACACACACACTGTGACACACACACACACACACACACACACGCACACACACACACACACACACACACACACACACTCCTGTCTGCAACAGCGGGGGAGTCAGACTGAGAGAGAAGCAGCGCTGTTTTAAGTGAGCATGGTCTATTGAATTGATTGATTGGTTGATTGCTAATTTTATTACTGTACCCCTGGTTTCCAACTGGTTAAGTTTAGGCTAAAAGAAATAAATAAAAAAATAGGGCGAAGAAAACGTTTTTTTCCTATAGGGCAAAGAAAACGTTTTAATTTGTTTAGAAGCATCTAAGAATGAAGTTCTATGGAAAGTAGGTCTGCATTCCCTTAACAATTGTGTGTATTGAGCCGTACTGTATTGTACCCATTCTGCATCTGGTAATAAAATTTTCAATCAATCATTCCAATAATACACAGTTGGATGTGTTAGTTGGTTGGATGCACTTCAAGCTGCTTCCACATGAGGCAACTTCTCTCAATCATTCCAATAATACACAGTTGGATGTGTTAGTTTGGTTGGATGCACTTCAAGCTGCTTCCACATGGAGGCAACTTGTCTTTTTTGTAGTTGTGGGAACTACTTTTTCTGGCGGATGGTTTTTTCAATAAATCTTCGATTAATGTGTGTTTATTGTATAGAAATAAGGTTGGATGAATCTGGCAGTTGTATAAAAGCTTTACACCACGTGCAGTCGTGATTTGTGACCAATAAACCATGCCTAGGGGGGTCTAACGACCACCCCTAGGCATGGTTTATTGGTCACAAACCACTCCTGCGTGTGATGTAATGCTTAAATAGTATATAGTAGGAGGAGTGCATGGTAGTAAGAAGGTTAGTTTTATTTATTTTTTCATTTCAGCTATTGATTGAACAAGTGTGTTTTTAGTCAACAGCGAGTCTGGTACAGACAGTTATGGAATAACTAAGATGAAGACAACATCTTAATAGAATAGAATAGAATAGAACAGAACAGAATAGAATAGAATAGAATAGAATAGAATAGAATAGAATAGAATAGAATAGAATAGAATAGAATAGAATAGAATAGAATAGAATAGAATAGAATAGATGTACTTTATTGATCCCGAGGGAAGTTCAGCTACACACTACAGATCGCTCACAGACATTTAGGTAGTCAAAAATCTAAAATCACAAATGACAAATAAGAATAAAAATACAGTCAGGGATATACATTCAAAAATATACAGCCGAAATAAACAGTAATACAGTCAAATGTACAGTAATAGGTGTAAAAGTGTCGACGTAAAGGTAAAAAGTCATGAGTCAAAAAGTCCAAGAGATATGCCAGAGTTTGTCGTTCTGTGCTCAACGTCTTAATAAACGGGGGTCTGCGTTAGGGATGGGCACCGAATCCGGTACTTTTAAGGGTATCGACCGAATCACGTCGGTACTACCGAGTACTGGTTCACGTGAGTGAGATCCACCAGTGCCACATTTCGGTATTGTAAAAAAATACCGGTATTTCTTTCGTTATTTTTTAAATCCGTTTACCGTGAAACGAAACCTATGGAGTGTGCCACACGTTCACGTCAACGCTCACGCACACAATACACGCTTACCTAGGATTTGACTTGATTCAACAACAACAAAGCAGTCGGGGCGATGGCAAGCCGAAAATTGTTGCAAGTGTGTTTACACTTTACAAAGCTAGATGCAGACAACGCTCGCTGCAATATTATATATTAACAAATTGTTATCCAATGCAAGAGGCTGCAGTCTCGACTCCCGGAGAGTCAGCATTGCCTTGGCTCGGGCTGATCGCTATACTAACTCGTTTGGCTGAGTTAGGGGGAGGGGAGCCGTGGGTGGGTCCTGGGCGTTGTGGACAGCGACCCCTACAGTTCGGTCGAGGCGCCTGCTCAGCGAAGGTAGGATCTGGTGAGAGGTAGTGCGGCCTCCCACACGTTACACTCTCCTAGTGAGAATCTGCGCTGCCAGGCTGGCTGCCGGCTGGCTGCACATGAGGAGGAGGAAAGCATGTGATAGTCTCCGGCCTCTCGGACCAACAGTAGGGGAAAGTGCGCAACAACCAGGAAGGGGGTTGGGAATTGGCATAACGACTAACAGTGGGCTGGGAGAAAAATCGGAAAAAGAAGGAGGGGGAAAAAGATAATAAAAAAAAATTATTTGTTATAATTGTGATAATAAATCATTTGAAGTTTGGAAAGAAAATTTACAACTGAGGTTAAAAAGAAAAAAAATTTAAAGACTAAAGTACAGAAAAAAGGTACCATTGGGTACCAGTATCGATTCACAGGTACCGGTACCGGTTCAAATGTGAACGGTACCCAACCCTATAGTCTGCGTCGCCTGAGTGTCCTCAACACCAAAAAGAGGCTGAGAACCACCGTGGTGCTAACTAGGGATGTCCCGATCACGTTTTTTTGCTCCCTATCCGATCCCGATCATGTGATTTTGAGTATCTACCGATACCGATCTTTCCCGATCCGATAATTTTTTTTTTATATATATAATTTTTTTCTCCCATCCCAATTTCTCCCATTACATTCACCCTGAATGTTGACGTTATCCAGGTGAAAAGTTAACTTCATTCAAGCGAGGCATTGCAACCGGAGTAATCTAAAAACTCCACCTCCAACCTGCTGCTTCATGAGAGCAATGGTGCCATCGTCTGTAAAAATCAGGTGACTGCAAGTTCTGCAACTAGTGGATGTCCCTCATCCTTGACATAAATCATTTGATGTATAATTAAATCAAAGGAAATGCGTTTGTTTTGGCAAAATTATTCTGCTCTGTGACAATAAATAAATGAATGATGATATGCAATTTAAAACCAAAACTAAGGCCTCAGTATGAGTTTAAGACGTGAACATGGTCATGTTTGTTGAATTTTTAAAAAAATATTTAAAAAAATAAATAAAAAATATCCCAATTTTTTTCCTCTCTTTTTCCCCGATCCCGATCTTCTGAAAATCACGTGATCGGCCCCCGATCCCGATCACGTGATCGGATCGGGACACCCCTAGTGGAAACCCCCCCGTGTGCTCACCTGTGTCTCCCCGACTCCCCCCCCCCCAGGTCTGTTCCAGCGCGCCATAGCCCAGAGCGGCTCGGCCATTTCCAGCTGGTCGGTGAACTACCAGCCGCTGAAGTACACCGAGATCCTGGCCAAGAAGGTGGGCTGCACCTACACCGAGACAGCCGACCTGGTGGACTGCCTGCGGAGGAAGAACTTCCGGGAGCTGGTGGACCAGGACATCCAGCCGGCCCGGTACCACATCGCCTTCGGGCCCGTGGTGGACGGAGACGTGGTGCCGGACGACCCCGAGATACTCATGCAGCAGGTCAGGGTCCCCGGTTTATATCCGTGTTTTTATATCAAACGATCTTCTCGAGAGTCTGATCTGGGGTCAGTGCTGCTCAGGGTCACAGGTCACGTCGAGTCAGCTTTAGGTATATATACGTATAGCACGTTTACAATGACTAAGAGCCACCCGACGTGCTCGTGGTGGAATATTCAAATGAGCCAAACAGTGAAGCTGTAGGAATTCAGACGTGTCCATTTGTGTAATATATAAAAATGTGTGCTGTCAATAGATTAAAGAAAATTAACTAATTCATCTCACAATTTTCTGTAATTAATCTAGATTAATCTAGATTAAAAATAACATTTTCTACTTCAGACCGAAGCTTGTGACAGATATTTACTTGAGTAAAATCATGGAATTAATGTAAAATCAACACAAAGAAAGTACATTTAGATTCAAAGACTATTTTAATAGCTTTCTTTGATACAGTTTCTCTCCTGTGAAATACAAATGTTCAACAAAACCATCAACATTGACTCAGCTTTAAAGACCTCTTTCTTATATCCGCGGCTTAGAGGACGATAATGTCTTGTATGAACTACCAGTAATATAAATCATATTAACAACAAAAATGTGTTCCATCTTCATGTCAGATGATTTTCAAAAAGGTGCATGAGTCAAAGAACAAGCAAAGATACTGCTGAAAGTTCAGAACGTTGAAAATTTTTCACTCCATAGATTAATCTAGATTAATTGATTTTAATGCTTTAAATAATTTAAATTAATCTCTAAAGTTAAAGCATTAACTTTGACAGCCCTGATAAAAATATAGAACATAGTTTATTCCTGCGGCCAACAGAGCTCAGTTTACAATCAGACACACTAACGTCTGACCAGAAAGTGAGGAAGAACTTCGGTCAGACGTACATTAAATACATAATTTACATGACGTACATAAGATACCAGATATAATAATAAAGATAAAAAGAATTAAAACAAAGAATGGGTTTCTTTGTTATGACTTCACACTAGAACTGGAGTCGAAAATAACCTTGGACCTCTCCTATCTCCTGGCCCTCTTGGCTGTTGTTTAAGAGACACTGTTAAGACTGTCGCCTAGTGGGGCGGCTACGTTGTGCAGTGGGCAAGGCGCTCACCACGAATACTGGAGATGCTGGGTTCGCCTGTTCGAGCCCAGCGCTCCACATTGCTTTCAGTTTATCTGGTCGTCCGTACTAATACACATTGGCAGTATTAGGGGGTGGGAAACTGATGGGTGGGGATCGGGCGTTGTGGACAGCGACTCCTACAGGTAAGTTGGTGCGCCTGCGCAGTAGAATCAGGAAGCGACGGGGGCGGCTGATGTGATCTGATGTGGGGGGAGGCTGTTCCAGAGCCGAGGGGCCGCGGCAGCAAGGGCTCTGTCCCCACAGGACTATACACCTCACTATGACTTTTTTTTCACATGGGATATTTCACATTAGTAGAACTTGTACAAAACCAGCAGTCTAACCTCTATCTAAAGTCATCTACAATAAAGCTAGCGACCACTGCTGTCCTGTCCTATTCTTCCCAGGAGTCAGGCTACTCATTCACTACCATTCATTTTGAGGACCAAGTCTAAATATAATACTTCTGAAGTACAAACAAGCTCCTACAGCAATATTAGTCCATGTAATATATTTCTCTTAGTCAAATGTACTTGTTTTCTGAGCTAATGTTGCCATTTTCAAATGATCAGTAAAGGAACTATTTCTCACTTGAGGTGTAGTTTGACCAACTGTCCACTTTACACAGAATGTTGAAGATCTTTCTTCCAGTGAGGCAGCAGGTAACCATGGTAACCACTCTCCGAACAGTCCACGCAGGGCAAAGATACACAGCACACTCAAACGTGCGACAAACTGACTGGATCTGCTTTTATTTTTCAAAGGAAATAAATCTGTGCCAAAACACGTACGCTTGAAACTTGCACAGCAGTAGTTTGTTTATACTGCAGAAGTATATTTAGACTTGGTACATAATACATACAAATTGTAGGAACGGTTTGGAAGAGGGAGGTAGGGAGGGGTTTTATGTTGTGTGTTGTGAGTTCCAAAATATTTTACTTAAAGTAATTTCAAGTTTAAAGCTCAATATATCAAAGCGTGGCACTTTACAGTGAACAGGAGGTCTATTTGTATTAAAAACAATAGATTGTTTTTCAATGTCTGTTATGGTTTGACACCGACCCCAAACGCAACGACACAAGAGAGTACGATTCAGAGTTGCCAAAAACAAGGGCTTGTTTATTGAGACTAATTAACAGCACAGAATTGGAAGAGTCTAAACAAGACTGGAATAAGCAAGGATGAATTGTTCTGCTGCTCTGCAGCTTCTCCCGAGGTGGTAGTAGGGGGTAGCAGATGCTGACGTCAGAGCCGCTCTGCAGACTTCTCTCGGCAGAATCTCCGAGGTGATGCGGGACCGAGAGAGAGAGAGAGGGAGCGAGTCAACACAGGGTGCAGGTAGAACGAGCAGGAGAACAGGAGAGGTGACTTGTACCCAAAAACAAAAGTTATCCAAGTGAACTAAACTTCGTGTAAACACACACAGTGAGCAATGTTCCAAAACACAATCCCAAGTGAAAAATATCTTCGGTGCAAAAATAGACACTGAGAGCGAAGTCCAAAATACAATCCAATGTGATAATATCTTCGGTGTGATAAACACACAGTGGGAGATGTTAGGTCAAAATATTATCCCAGTGAAACAATCAAAAAGGCAACCGCTGGGTGAGTGACTGTCTGATAAAAAGGTGGTAATCTTCAGTGTTATAAAAACACACGAAAACGGAATTTGATCAAAGACAGTCATTAAAAACTCACCCAGGCGTTGTGCGTAAAGAGCGCTGGAACAGCAGCGGAGCGAGCGCGTCGCCACGGGAAAAAGGTGTCCAAGAGGAAGGCTTCTTGGATATCCTGGAGGTAAAGCACAGGGAACAACAGCAGCAGCAGGAACGGCGAATGCAAACAGAAAATATCAAAACGATCCAACAAAACTTGAGTGGGGAAACGGGGTATAAATAATACGGGATTGATTGATTGACAAGCAGTGACAGCTGGGGGATGTGATTGAAAAGCGTGTGGACGGGAGAGAACCAATCAACGACGTCTCTGGGAAGAAGCGTGTGAATGGGGGAATGAAATGATTAACAGAAACAAATGGAAAACAGAGCGAGGTGGTTTAAAGGAACAGAGCGAGTAGGTGAGCAAGGACAGAAACCTCACAGTACCCCCTCCTCCACGGGAGCCACCCGGCGACCAGGCCGACCCGGCTCATCAGGATGGGCACGATGGAAGTCAGTGATCAAGCTGGGACCCACGATGAGCTGCCGGGAGACCCAGCTACGCTCCTCAGGACCGTAACCCTCCCAGCCTACCAGGTATTGGAACCCCCGGCCCCGCCGACGAACGCCCATCAACCGGCGGACCTGCCACTGGGGGTGACCATCCACCAACACGGGAGGCGGAGGATCAGGAGCTGGAGGCATAAGGGGACTGAGGGAGACGGGCTTAACCCGGGAGACATGGAACACGGGGTGGATGTGCGTGGACGCAGGAAGCTTCAGGCGCAGGGCCGCCGGACTGAGTACCTTCAGGACCTCGAAAGGTCCGACGAAACGGGGGTTGAGCTTCTTGGCCGAGGACCGTAGCGGGAGGTCCCTTGCGGAGAGCCACACCCTCTGCCCAGGGCGGTAAGTCGGCGCGGGAACCCGGCGCCGGTCGGCACCACGACAGGCGCGCTCAGATGTCCGGAGCAGCGCGGTCCTGGTGATCTCCCAAACTCGTCGGCAGCGGTCGAGGTGGTCCTGCACGGAGGGAACTGCCACTTCCGCCTCCTGTGCGGGACCCAAGGAAGCCGGCGATCAGGGGCACCGGAGAGGGGGACAAAGACAGAGGCCCGGAGAGGGGGACCGGAGACGTGGACAGAGGACCGGCGAGGGAGGCCGGAGACGGGGACTGGGACCCGGTGAGAGGGCTGGACGGCACCTGAAGACACCGGGCACGACAGGAGGAGCTCCACCCCTTGATGGTACCGGAGGACCAGGCGATGTGGGGCTCGTGCAGCGCGAGCCAGGGCCTGCCCAGGACCACAGGGACAAGAGGAGAGCTGGTGACGAAAAACTGGAGCCTCTCAAAGTGGTCACCAGCAACGGTGAGAAGGACTGGACAGGTGCGTTGAGTGACGTCAGCCAGGCGGCGATGATCCATTGCGAAGACCTCCAAGGGCCTCTCGAGGTCCTCAAGTGGAATGTTGGCCCGGGTGGCAAACCCAACGTCCATGAAACTCCCATCAGCACCAGAGTCCATGAGTGCACCCACCGTCGCCCGCTGGTCCGCCCAGGCTAGGGTGACGTCCGCCAGACGGTTGGGTGGTGCACGGGTGGGGGAACAGGAAAGACGGCTCACCAGGATCTCCCGGGGTCTCGGCGAGCCTGGTCCTCTTGGCCGGGCACGGCAATTGGAGACACGGTGTCCACCCCGGCCACAGTAGAGGCAACGGCCGGAGAAGAGCCTGGACTCCCGTTCGGCCGGGCTAAGGCGGTTGCGTCCCAGCTGCATGGGTTCCCCCTCGGTCACGGCTCGGGAGGGAACAAACCCACCAGTCACGGAGGGGGCAGGGCGGTCAGCACTGTAGAGGCGGCCGCCGGGAAAGGGGGCCCCTGAGCGGAGGTCGATGGCACAGTCATAAGGCCGGCGAGGCGGAAAAACCTGAGCCCTGGACTCCCTGAAAACCCCCTCGGGGTCGTGGTACTCGGGGGGTACGTCTGGGGTACAGAAAACCTCCTCGAGGTCGTGGTCCTCGGGGGGTACGTCTGGGGTACTGAAATCCTCCTCGAGGTCGTGGACCTCGGGGGGTGCGTCTGGGGGTCCCCGTCGGGTTCCCTCACGTCTTCTCTCCTGGAGGCGTCCGTCGATGCGGATGGCGAGGCTGAACAGGTCCTCGAGGGAATCAGGTTCCTCCCGGGTCGCGAGCTGGTCCCTGACTGCGTCACTGAGCCCACTCATGAAGGTTAGGCGAAGTGCTGAGTCGTTCCAACCACTCTCCACCGCCGCCAGTCGAAACTCCAGGACGTAGTCTGTTACCCCGCCGCTCCCCTGTCGGAAGGTACCCAACCGGGCTCCAGGGTCCAGACCACGGGCTGGATGGTGGAACACCCTGCGGAGCTCAGCCACGAAGTCTGGATAGGAGAAACAAAAATCTGCATCCATTGCCCAGGAGGAAGTGACCCACTGGGCTGCCCGGCCTGAGAGCAAGTTCGTCATATAGGCCACTTGGGACCCTCTAGCAGTAAAACGGCTTGGTTGATGACGGAAAACCAACTCACATTGCATGATGAATGTGGCACAATCCTCGGGATTGCCGTCGAACAGCCGTGGGACGGAGAGACGGGGTTCCCGAGGTGCGGGATCGGGAAGCGTGGGAACTGCTGGGACTGCGGGGAATGCTCCTGAAGGAAGTGAGGGAATTAAAGCGTTAACGGTGTCGCACAGCGTGTGAAGCTGAACGAGAATACCTGACTGTTGTCCTGCCAGAGCGGCCAGGGACCCTTGAATAAGCAGGACCTGCTCTCGGAGTCCCTGTACAGCAGCTGCAGCCGCATCCAGCTGTAGGCTGTGTTCCTTGGCTGACTCTAACTGGACTGCCGCTGCTGTGCTGACTCTCTTGCGGGCGCAGACCGCGCAGGCCAGTACGAACCCCTTGACGTCGTTCCTCATGGTGGGCCACCAGAATCGACGAGCCAGGAAGGAGAACGTGCGATGAACGCCCGGGTGGCAGGCGAACCGGCTGGTATGGCCCCACTGGAGGACCCGGGACCGGACTGAGTTGGGGACAAAGAGACGATTAACCGGTACATTGCCTGGAGCGCGATGGAAGCGTAGGGCACGCCTTACCACCCCCTCGATGCCCAAGGTGACTACTCTCTCTGTGTCGGCTGGGGTCGTCATGGGTTGGATCGTAATGTTATGGTTTGACACCGACCCCAAACGCAACGACACAAGAGAGTAGGATTCAGAGTTGCCAAGAACAAGGGCTTGTTTATTGAGACTAATTAACAGCACAGAATTGGAAGAGTCTAAACAAGACTGGAATAAGCAAGGATGAATTGTTCTGCTGCTCTGCAGCTTCTCCCGAGGTGGTAGTAGGGGGTAGCAGATGCTGACGTCAGAGCCGCTCTGCAGACTTCTCTCGGCAGAATCTCCGAGGTGATGCGGGACCGAGAGAGAGAGAGAGGGAGCGAGTCAACACAGGGTGCAGGTAGAACGAGCAGGAGAACAGGAGAGGTGACTTGTACCCAAAAACAAAAGTTATCCAAGTGAACTAAACTTCGTGTAAACACACACAGTGAGCAATGTTCCAAAACACAATCCCAAGTGAAAAATATCTTCGGTGCAAAAATAGACACTGAGAGCGAAGTCCAAAATACAATCCAATGTGATAATATCTTCGGTGTGATAAACACACAGTGGGAGATGTTAGGTCAAAATATTATCCCAGTGAAACAATCAAAAAGGCAACCGCTGGGTGAGTGACTGTCTGATAAAAAGGTGGTAATCTTCAGTGTTATAAAAACACACGAAAACGGAATTTGATCAAAGACAGTCATTAAAAACTCACCCAGGCGTTGTGCGTAAAGAGCGCTGGAACAGCAGCGGAGCGAGCGCGTCGCCACAGGAAAAAGGTGTCCAAGAGGAAGGCTTCTTGGATATCCTGGAGGTAAAGCACAGGGAACAACAGCAGCAGCAGGAACGGCGAATGCAAACAGAAAATATCAAAACGATCCAACAAAACTTGAGTGGGGAAACGGGGTATAAATAATACGGGATTGATTGATTGACAAGCAGTGACAGCTGGGGGATGTGATTGAAAAGCGTGTGGACGGGAGAGAACCAATCAACGACGTCTCTGGGAAGAAGCGTGTGAATGGGGGAATGAAATGATTAACAGAAACAAATGGAAAACAGAGCGAGGTGGTTTAAAGGAACAGAGCGAGTAGGTGAGCAAGGACAGAAACCTCACAATGTCTGAAAGAGCAAAAAGAAAAGTTGCCTTTTTTGAGTTTATCTAAATGTTACTGATTGTGATAAATGGGCAGATAATATCGTCTCATCGATCGCAGGCACCTGAATCGTATTGTATCGTGGCAGACTTTGTGATATCGGCAAATATCGTATCGTTGTCCAAAGTATCGATATCGCATCATACCGTGATGAAACTGGTGATTCCCACCCCTAATAAGCATGAACTTTAGTGATTAGTTAGTTAGTTAGTTAGTCTACATGGTTGTCATCGCTGGGCTGTGTTGAATATGAGGACTGCATTGATTCAACCATTAACCCTTTCACTACCACACTACAGAAGGTTAACCCTTTACCGTATGTAGTGTGATAGTAAAGGGTTAACCTTCTGTAGTGTGGAAGTGAAAGGGTTAACCCTTTGTCGTGTGGCAGTGAAAGGGTTAACCTTCTGTATTGTTGCAGTGAAAGGGTTAACAGCATAGGCGGCGGGTGAGCCGAACATTAGGGGAGGCTATAGTTGTGAGTCGCGCGTTTCTTTTTTGCGTTCACAAGTTGCGGTGCCAACGGCAATGAAGGAAACGTTTTTCGTAATTTGGATCTCGTCATGCTTTGAAAACGATGTACATACAGTAGCTCTAAAAAGTTTCCACGATTTGATGAACTCTGTCTGACTCTCATCATGCCCTCGTAGAGCAAGCCTTTGTTTGCCAAGATAAAGCAACATACAATAGCCTCAGGTGATCCGGTGTTATGCCCAGGGGTAGCTGGTGCTGCTGCTGGCAGCTTCTGAATTACTTTGTTTATATGTTGCCTTGGAAAAAGACTGTGGGCTAGATCCACAAAGAATGGATTGCACGGTGCTAATTGCACCCTTACTTTATAGTATTGCTATCTGTCCATTCTCATTGTCAATTGAGACCATAAACCGTCTCTTCAAAATGGCTTAAAGAAAAAAAAATGTCATCAATACGTTCTCATTTTATAGCATCTTGAATATAAGCGTTATAAGGGATTTCGGCTAGTATATTTCCTGGAAGGCGAGATACAGGCCGCTAAGCTAGTAACGTTAAATCCAATGGCATTTCGGCTATACAGAAGCTAGAGTTAAAAATCAAACTGCATTATGATCGATATGATGGTCCACCATGAATGCATGAAAGGGGGGGGCGGGGGACCTCGTTTCTGATTATTGATTACCAATAACCGCGTTAGCCTCAGTAGCCACATTCGCTGATCGGGTGAATGGCTATCATAACAAGCCCTGATCAGCATGTAATTTACGTGAAAAAGATCTTACCGTGGGCCGGTTGGATCCCCCAAAGGATTTCGCAGTTATCGATCGCCATCTGGTAGATCGATATGTCCATTGGCTGATGATATATTTCTTTACTGCACACTGAAATCCGCGTCCCAAAACATATTCCGTGTAACAGGCTATAGGCATCGCTTCATGTTAGCAGAAAACTACATTGGAGATCCAGAAAAAACAAGACAACTTCTGCTACAGGGAACACTGCATTATCGAGATAGCGCCACTAAGAGGATCTGGCCGGTAATGCACTTTTTCGAATTCAAACAGTAGGGTACTTCTGCCGTGCTGCTCGGTGACATCGAGTAGGTTATTAAAATGGAATAAAAGCCAAAACAACCTTGCCACGGACATGTCCGTGGTTGGTCCTCAACCGTTGGATCCGAAACACGGACATCTCCGTGGTCGGGCGCCATTGTGTTAACAATTGTGTGTATTGAGCCGTACTGTATTGTACCCATTCTGCAATCTGTTAATACAATTTTCATTCAATCAATCACCTGATAAGCGTTTTTAAACTTTTTAGTGTTCAATATGAATGCCGTTTCAAATCAAATAATCAGAAACGACCCCCCCCCCCCTTTCATGCATTCATGATGGAACATAATACCTATGTAAACGGCAACGTCTATAGTGGAATTGACGTATAAGGCTATAACTCAGCATTTCATGAATTACCCTAGACCGCTCTAAAACCATACTTATATTCACCACGGTATAACACGGGAACGTATAGATGGAAAATGTATTCTTTTCACATATTGAACGATAGATAGGTGATGTCAAATGGTCCATAGTATTGTATCCATAGCTATTGTGGTAGTTTTTAATGAACAATAGATCATAACTGGTACAAATCAAACTAATGTGGAATAGTCTTGTAGAAACATGCCAATCAAAAAGGATCTAAGCAAACATAAGATTTAGTCAAAACAGCTGTCTTATTCAGTCAGTCCACGGGCCAAGTTAGCGCAGGAGGAAGTAATCAACAGCTTGGAAGGTGCGACAGAACCGGTTTCCTTCAAGACAATAGAGCAACTGTTTACAAGGGGGGTGGGTAAACAGCTAACACAATGAGATGATCAGATCACATGCAGTTGGTATTGGCTGCCCCGCGGCCTAGGGACAACACAGGTGTAGCCAACTGGTCTGATTAGTATGAAAAGTCTCAAATAGGAATTATAGTTAAATAACTTAAATGTGTGTTTAAAGAGATAGGAGGTTTACCATCAATATGACATACCTGCATATATGACTGTTAGGCTGGACTGATGAGGCTGAATAGAGTGGTGTGATAATATGATGTGATTATACTAGCTCAGAGACAATCACTCAACACAATGTGAAATAACTGCAAGGCCTGTTTACATTGTGGTAATAATTCTGAATTCATACTAAACTGTATAAAAGCATATTATTAATGAAACTGTATAGAAGATATTGATGTAAGCTAAAAGAATGATTAGACCTGGTAGCAATTCATTGAAAGTCAGCAGACTTTGTGGTAAAGAAGATTAGTTTCACTTAAGGTGAAACTAGTCTTAATGATAACAGAATGTGTACAAGTATAATGTGTTTAAGTATGATATCTCTGGGTTCATGTAATTAATTATAATTCAAATATATGTATTATGAAATGAATACCTCAAATTGGGTTGTTAGATGATTTGGGTCTCTGACTGGAGAACAAAGGAAAGTATAGAGTTGGCTGTATAAGCCAAACCCCTATTTTCAAATCCAAACTTAGCAGGCCTGGCATTGGAGGAAAGGATTTGATGATGTCATTTTTGATGACATCATGCAGAAGGCTCTAGGTTTGGGATATAAGCTGGGGTGGGGTGACGGTGAGGAAAAACTCTGAAAACCCAACTCACCGACCAGGAAACCAGACCCAGATCTACACACAACGCGGGCAGAGGAGGATCAACGAACAAAGAACATCACTTTTGGAGGGAGAATAGACTGCTTTGTTCATCAGCCAGAGAACAAAGCTCATCAACAATTTATCAACTATCATTCTTTAATCTGATTCCTTAGTAGGGCGAGCGGCATAGTGCTCTGGTACCTTGAATCTTTTATAGCATTCTTTATTGTAATTTGTATACACTCTTAACTTTGATTAAACAGCTGTTGTTATATACCCTCTTCTCCTTTCTATTCCTCCTGCTGCACCGCTGATCGTCATAACAAAGACCCTCAAGTCTTTGTTTAAAGTATTTTCCAGGGCTTTAAAGGTTTTGAATCACAACGCAGAGCAGATTAGAGCAGATTAGAGCAGGTTCTGATACATATCAGAATCATATAGCTTGGGAAAATACTACACTATAATATAGAATATAGTTATAGCTCTACAAACAAGGTGACGCACTCCTATCGTTTAAAGCGCGGCCTAGCTACAGCGGGCCCAGACTAATAGCTGGCTCTGAATGAGTTAAAGGCCCAACAAGTGATCCAAACATAAACAAATAGGTAGCCCCACCACCGAAAATAAGAATGGAGACACGTTTTCATTCTGTAGTTGATTGACTGAGCTCTTGATACAAGGACGAACACTAGACCACAGGTAAATATGAGTTTTTAATACTATTCACTAACATCCAATTGTATTTAGTCACTACTACTACTAGAATCTGATTTACAACGGGTTCAGAAAGTTCCAAATAGTTTCAGTCTACAGTTCAAACTCTTTGAGAATGTATATGAGTGAACCCAGCATTGATACAGTATTTTTATTTATTTATTTTAAATCACAGATTGGGGCTTTAAGTTTAGATGTGGGGGTTCCTTTGTTATCTGGTTCTGGGATCATTCACTATATTCCATGGTGATATTATATACACATGAACATGAATGTGAAATTAAATCTGACAAACAGGTTTTAAAGGGGGAATGGCCCTTTAACACATTCGGAGCCATTCGATTTCCCCATCTAGCTAGGTTTTCATTACATAGTTTCACTGTGCGTCACGTTGTTTGTAGAGCTAAATCTATATTTTATATTATAGCTATGGATACAATACCATGGTCATTTACAGTAACTATCTTCCGTTTTTCATGAATACGTTCACGCGTTATCCCATGGTGAATATGAGTATAATTTCGGAATGATCCGGGCTAATTCCTGGGAGGCTGGCTATAGGGCACAACGTGAATTCTACTAAAACCATTGGCGTTTCGTCCCTGGACACGCTATTATTTTCAAATCAAATGCATATGATAGGTATTATGTTTCATCATGAATGCATGAAAGGGGGGGGGGGGTCGTTTCTGATGAATTAATTGCCAATAACGGCATTCGTTATTACCACAACACATGCAGATCAGGGGGATGGGTATGAAAACCATGCACGATCAAGCTGAAATTGACGTCAGATTGTCCTTACCTGTGGTCGGTGGTATTCCAAAAATAATATTCCAAATTATTTGATCGCCATCTGGTCCATCCTATGCCCATCTGGTTCACGACATAACCCACCACAACATATGGATCGGGGGTCCCGAAAACGATTCAATGCGATCGAGTGAAGCCCTAGGTTTCCCATTACTAGAAAAGTCCGTCCGGAGACATTAGTGTAGCACCCGGTCTGGAACAGGGTTTACTGCACTCTCGATACTGCCTACTAGCAGGATCTGGCTGGTACTGCATCTTCGGAGTCCCAATATGCCTTTTAACGGCAACATACAGGTCCCTGACATTGAATAGGATATTAAAAACAGAAAAAAAGGAAAACTATCCAAAAACGTATATATACGTTATATATACGTTTTTGGCCATTAACCATTGGGGCCCAATAACGTATATATATATATATATATATATATATATGTGAATGGCCCCAAAAGTGTTAATGCCTTAATGCAATTATTATTGTGAGGCTGAGGAATTCTAAGTGAATTGCCGCTGTAGATTTGAAGAACAGACCGCCATCCATCGCCACGGGCCGGCCTGGAGAGAGAGAGCCACAGGGCAGGCCTGGAGAGAGAGAGAGCCACAGGGCAGGAGAGAGAGAGAGAGAGCCTGGAGAGCCTATGGCAGCACTTTACAAACGATTGCCTTGAAATGCATCAGTGCTCTGACCAGAGATGGCGAAGTAGTTACCCCCACCTCTAGAAACAAAAGTACTCCTACTGGCCTGGGATCAGATCCTGCCAGAACCTTCTCTCCTGTGTCTCCTCTACTCTGTCTCCCTCTCAGCCTTCCTACTGTCTCAATAAAGAACCTTCTCTCCTGTCTCCCCTACTCTGTCTCCCTCTCAACCTACTGTCTCAATAAAGAACCTTCTCTCCTGTGTCTCCCCTACTCTGTCTCCCTCTCAGCCTTCCTACTGTCTCAATAAAGAACCATCTCTCCTGTGTCTCCTCTACTCTGTCTCCCTCTCAGCCTTCCTACTGTCTCAATAAAGAACTTTTACTCCTGTGTCTCCTCTACTCTGTCTCCCTCTCAGCCTTCCTACTGTCTCAATACAGAACCTTCTCTCCTGTGTCTCCTCTACTCTGTCTCCCTCTCAGCCTTCCTACTGTCTCAATACAGAACCTTCTCTCCTGTGTCTCCTCTACTCTGTCTCCCTCTCAGCCTTCCTACTGTCTCAATAAACAACCATCTCTCCTGTGTCTCCCTACTCTGTCTCCCTCTCAGCCTTCCTACTCTCTCAATAAAGAACCTTCTCTCCTGTCTCTCATACTCTGTCTCCCTCTCAGCCTTCCTACTGTCTCAATACAGAACCTTCTCTCCTGTGTCTCCCATACTCTGTCTCCCTCTCAGCCTTCCTACTGTCTCAATAAACAACCTTCTCTCCTCTGTCTCCCCTACTCTGTCTCCCTCTCAGCCTTCCTACTCTCTCAATAAAGAACCTTCTCTCCTGTCTCTCCTACTCTGTCTCCCTCTCAGCCTTTCTATTGTCTCAATAAACAACCTTCTTTCCTGTGTCTCCCATACTCTGTCTCCCTCTCAGCCTTCCTACTGTCTCAATAAAGAACCTTCTCTCCTGTGTCTCATCTACTCTGTCTCCCTCTCAGCCTTCCTATTGTCTCAATAAAGAACATTCTCTCCTGTGTCTCCTCTACTCTGTCTCCCTCTCAGCCTTCCTACTGTCTCAATAAACAACCTTATCTCCTGTGTCTCCCCTACTCTGTCTCCCTCTCAGCCTTCCTACTGTCTCAATAAACAACCATCTCTTCTGTGTCTCCCTACTCTGTCTCCCTCTCAGCCTTCCTACTGTCTCAATGAATAACCTTCTCTCATGTGTCTCCCTCTCAGCCTTCCTACTGTCTCAATAAAGAACCTTCTCTCATGTGTCTCCTCTACTCTGTCTCCCTCTCAGCATTCCTACTGTCTCAATAAAGAACCTTCTCTCCTGTGTCTCCTCTACTCTGTCTCCCTCTCAGCCTTCCTACTGTCTCAATAAAGAACCTTCTCTCCTGTGTCTCCTCTACTCTGTCTCCCCCTCAGCCTTCCTACTGTCTCAATAAAGAACCTTCTCTCCTGTGTCGCCTCTACTCTGTCTCCCTCTCAGCCTTCCTACTGTCTCAATAAATTACCTTCTCTTCTGTGTCTCTCCTACTCTGTCTCCCTCTCAGCCTACTGTCTCAATAAAGAACCTTCTTTCCTTTGTCTCCCCTACTCTGTCTCCCTCTCAGCCTTCCTACTGTCTCAATAAAGAACCTTCTCTCCTGTGTCTCCCCTACTCTGTCTCCCTCTCAGCCTTCCTACTGTCTCAATAAAGAGCGTTCTCTCCTGTGTCTCCCATACTCTGTCTCCCTCTCAGCCTTCCTACTGTCTCACTAAAGGAAAAATACTAAGGGGAGTTGACTGCCCACTCTCCTTTAAAATAAATAAATAAATGCAGCAATAGTATCGATTTTTTGCCTCAATGCTTGGACTCTATCACCGTTTCTTGGACTCTATCACCGTTTCCACAATCAACACGTACTACCGCCTTTCATCCACCAGGGGGAGTTCCTAAACTACGACATCCTGATCGGGGTGAACCAGGGCGAGGGGCTGAAGTTCGTGGACGACAGTGAGGACAACGACGGCATCTCGGCCGCCGCCTTCGACTACACCATCTCCAACTTCGTGGACAACCTCTACGGCTACCCAGAAGGTGAATATTATAATAATTATTATTATTATTAACACTCACAGCACTACGCTCTGGATGTCCGCAGGCCCATTTTGTCCTCCACGTTAAGATAAGATAAGATATTCCTTTATTGATCCCCTTAGGGAAATTCAGGCATTGTAGCAGCAGGGGGGAGGGGAGGAGGGGGGAGGGGAGGTACAGGTAGTAGAACACATGATACAGGTCATAGAATTATAGTACAGTGGAGAAGTACAAATTTAAATAGAATAAAAAGGCAGTGTACCGCCGTTCTCAAAAAAGTCTATATTACCCTCCTCCCCAGCAGGTCTGTGGCTGGTAGGATTGATTGATTGATTGAACATTTTATTAACAGGTTGCAGAATGGGTACAATACAGTACGGCTCAATACACACAATTGTTAAGGGGATGCAGACCAGAGAAAGACTTTCGTCTTGTTTACATCAGGGTCCCCCCACTTTCAATTCATCATAACATATATGACATACATGACATACAGGTAGACAGTACTGTTGCATCTAGACATTTATGACATACCAGATCTACAAATATACAGTACTGTTTATGTGTACAAAAGGAGTCTAAAAAGAGAGTATATACATTTTAGGGGGAAGAAACTGTACATTGGGTAGGTGGGGTGGGGAGGGGATGTTGGGTAGGTGGGGTGGGGGAAACTGTACATTGGAGGGGGTTGGGTTTAGACATTTACAGGGGCCAGTTTCGAATTGCAGTCTCCCGTAGGTGCTCTTTGAGAGTGGTTTTGAAAGTGGGTAGTGATTCACATTCCTTTACAGCTGTGGGTAGGGCGTTCCACATTGATGTGGCATAATTGCGAAACGTGTTTAGTCCCTTGTTTGAGCCGAAGGAGGTAATAGTGTTCCATGTGGTCCTTGTTAAGGTTCTAGGAGGTAATAGTGTTCCATGTGGTCCTTGTTAAGGTTCTAGGGGGTAATAGTGTTCCATGTGGTCCTTGTTAAGGTTCTAGGAGGTAATAGGGTTCCACATGGTCCTTGTTAAGGCTCTAGGAGGTAATAGGGTTCCACATGGTCCTTGTTAAGGTTCTAGGAGGTAATAGGGTTCCATGTGGTCCTTATTAAGGTTCTAGGAGGTAATAGGGTTCCATGTGGTCCTTGTTAAGGTTCTAGGATGTAATAGTGTTCCACGTGTCCTTGTTAAGGTTCTAGGAGGTAATAGGGTTCCACATGGTCCTTGTTAAGGTTCTAGGAGGTAATAGGGTTCCACATGGTCCTTGTTAAGGTTCTAGGAGGTAATAGTGTTCCATGTGGTCCTTGTTAAGGTTCTAGGAGGTAATAGGGTTCCACATGGTCCTTGTTAAGGTACTAGGAGGTAATAGGGTTCCACATGGTCCTTGTTAAGGCTCTAGGAGGTAATAGGGTTCCACATGGTCCTTGTTAAGGTACTAGGAGGTAATAGGGTTCCACATGGTCCTTGTTAAGGCTCTAGGAGGTAATAGGGTTCCACATGGTCCTTGTTAAGGTTCTAGGAGGTAATAGTGTTCCATGTGGTCCTTGTTAAGGTTCTAGGAGGTAATAGTGTTCCACATGGTCCTTGTTAAGGTTCTAGGAGGTAATAGGGTTCCACATGGTCCCCAGGCGGTCTGCTCTGAATCACAGTCCCCTTGTTCCCCGGTAGATAATCTCACAGCGGAGGCAGGAGGCCTCGTCGGAAACTACAGGACACATTTATATAATGCAGTCACACGCTCTCTCTTTCTTTCGAGTACCTGTCATTCATTCTCTCTCTCTCTCTCTCTCTCTCTCTCTCTCTCTCTCTCTCTCTCTCTCTCTCTCTTCTCTCATTCTTATTCTTTTTTTATCTGTCTTTGTGCTTGTCTGTCTGAATCTCTCTGAATCTCACATGCGTACGCACGGCATCCTTGCATCTTTCTCTCCGTTTCCGGTCGCTATTTCCATCTCTACGACTCATCAACGTGTACTGTACTTCTCTCCATCTCCGTCACCCCTCTATTTTCCTCTCCTCAACGACTCTCTCTCTCATCTCTCTCTCTCTCATCTCTCTCTCGCATCTCTCTCTCTCATCTCTCCAAATGTTCCATTCCTGTCATTATGTGTCTCTCTCCTCTCCTGTCTTGTCTTTGTCCTCACCTCTTCCTCTCTCCTTCCCCCTTTCTCTCCTCACCTCTTCCTCTCTCCTCCCCCCTTTCTCCCCACACCTCTTTCGCTCCCCTTTCTCTCCGTCTGCCTCTGCTACACCTCCTTTTTGCACCCACCCTGCCCCTCTACCATCCCTATCCCTTCACGCCCCCTCTCTCTCTCTCTCTCTCTCCCTCCGCTCTTCTCTTCTCTTGCCTCTCCCTTCCAGGTAAAGACATACTGAGGGAGACCATTAAGTTCATGTACACCGACTGGGCCGACCGGGACAACGGCGACATGCGCCGGAAGACGCTGCTGGCGCTGTTCACCGACCACCAGTGGGTGGCGCCGGCCGTGGCCACCGCCAAGCTGCATGCCGAGTTCCAGTCGCCCGTCTACTTCTACACCTTCTACCACCACTGCCAGACGGAGACGCGGCCCGAGTGGGCGGATGCGGCGCACGGCGACGAGATCCCCTACGTGTTCGGCGTGCCCATGGTGGGCGCCACCGACCTGTTCCCCTGCAACTTCTCCAAGAACGACGTGATGCTGAGCGCCGTGGTGATGACCTACTGGACCAACTTCGCCAAGACCGGGTAAGTTGAGGGTTGACTCCATGGAGACATTTATAAAGAGTTGTTGTTGAGTAAAGTCTCAGACATAATAATAATAATAATAATAATAATAATAATAATAATAATAATAATAATAATAATAATAATAATAATAATAATAATAATAATAATAATAATAATAATAATAATAATAATAATAATAATAATAATAATAATAATAATAATAATAATAATAATAATAATAATAATAATAATAATAATAATAATAATAATAATAATAATAATAATAATAATAATAACTTTATTTGTATAGCACTTTTCATACAGAAGTCGCAGTTCAAAGTGCTTCACAGCAGTAAGAAATACAGGCATAAGTGAGCATAAAAAAAGATAGAGAGGTAGCAAGGTGAGGTAAATCACAGTTTTTCACATTAGGATCTAGCATCCCAATAGGCCTCTCTGTTTACAGTTTCATTCGGTAATATTATAATAAAAATAGTTTAAAATGATTCAGTTTAAAAATCAAATAGAACGGACATACAACAGGGTATTTAACATACAACAGAGCAGTGCATCAGTAAGAAGTAAAAAGTGTGATAAAATAGTTCAGAGCAGTGCTCTTAAAATTACAGTACATATAGGAGGCAGTCCTAGTCCATAGTTCAGACATGGACCGGGCTCCACTGGGCTCAACAGCAGACCTCAGCATACATTTACATTTACATTTACATTTTGTCAATTTAGCTGAACGCTTTCATCCAAAGCGACTTACAAGTTCTGTACGACAAGTCAGCAGGAAGGGAACAACTCTATCAGCTGAGTAACAAGGATCAAACAATGCTGAATCTTGGGTGCTGCAGTATTGAGTGCATGGACATAACATATATTAGTATAGTAGGAGGAGTGCGTGGTAGTATAGGACAGTAAGAAGGTGAGCATTAGGGCTGACCTCCACTAGTCGAATAGTCGATTAATCGATCGAAAGGAGCCGTAGTCGACTGCCAACCTCTTAGTCGAATGCAGTCTTAGTCTTATTTTAAAATGTTTGATCATTCTTTCCAAAAGTAAAGAGGCCTAGAAGCGTGGCTAACGGCAGCGAGGCTAACTGCCTAAGCAAACGGGCACAGAGGCACTGAAAGAGGATTTCACACACTAGACATATCAAGATGTATCCATCAGGGGGGGGGGGGGGGGGTAGTCGACTAACAGTCGACTATCGGCAAATTTTGGCCAATCAAAGTCGACTATACAAATCCTTAGTCAGGGACAGGCCTAGTTAGCATACGATATTCTACATGTTTCTAGTGTTCATGTATAATGTGTCTCAGCAGTCTCAGAGATTGGCTACGTTTACACTGCAGGGCTTAGCGCTCAATTCTGATTTAGTGCTCAGATCTGATATGTTTTTTTTTGGCTGTTCTGTTTCAAAAAAAAAATCTTTTTAACGTGGCCAAGATCAGATTCCAGTGTGAACTGGTCGTGAATTGAACTCCTGAACTGACCTGCATTCGCAAAAATGAACAATAAAGAAGATGGATTTAAGTTCATGGTTTATTTATAAGTGGATGTGCAGCGGAGGCTAGCTAGTCCATGTAGATGATAATGGGGGTGAGGAGGAGGTTAGAGAGAGACATTTCTTCCTTTAATTTGCTTTCAAACACAGACCGGTTATGATATATCACCTCAAAGTTTCGCTTGTACAGAAGTATCACCCCAAATAAACCCTATACACCTCCCTGTCCCTCCACCGACCACCGACATGATTTGCATTCACCACGTGACTCCCGCCATCACAGAATTGTGATGAACGTCAATCTAGTGTGACATAAAAGTCACATTAATTCCGACATGACAAAACTGTTAAATATCAGACCTGTATCTGATTTAGGACCACATATTATGAAAGTGGCCCCAGAGATCAGATTCCATGTGATTTGCGATGTTCACACTGTCATGAAATAATCAGATCTGAGTCACATAATGAGCAAAACATTTATCAGATTTGGCCTGCAGTGTGAACGCCTGGACTATGAAAGGCAAGGGATTGCAGCCTGTCTCTCTGCACTGTGTGTGTGTGTGTGCCCCGTTTCTCTATACTTCTGAGCCTTTGGTGTCATTCTGGTGACATTCGCTGATTCTAGGAACCTTTCTTTGTGCATTAAACTTTAACTTTAAATGTGCATTTTCAGTCAGTTAAGGCGTATGTCCTACACATGTCATTCTTAGGAGTATTCTCATTTTATGTCGTAAATCAAAAGACAATGATAGACATGTAAGCCTAGAAGATACCTCTTTGAATCTTAACCCTTTCACTACCACACTACAGGAGGTTAACCTTTCACTACCACACTACAGACGGTTAACCCTTTCACTACCACACTACAGGAGGTTAACCTTTCACTACCACACTACAGACGGTTAACCCTTTCACTACCACACTACAGAAGGTTAACCCTTTCACTACCACACTACAGAAGGTTAACCCTTTCACTACCACACTACAGACGGTTAACCCTTTCACTACCACACTACAGAAGGTTAACCCTTTCACTACCACACTACAGACGGTTAACCTTTCACTACCACACTACAGAAGGTTAACCCTTTCACTACCACACTACAGAAGGTTAACACTTTCACTACCACACTACAGAAGGTTAACCCTTTCACTACCACACTACAGACGGTTAACCTTTCACTACCACACTACAGAATGTTAACCTTTCACTACCATACTACAGACGGTTAACCTTTCACTACCACACTACAGAAGGTTAACACTTTCACTACCACATTACAGAAGGTTAACCTTTCACTACCACACTACAGAAGGTTAACCTTTCACTACCACACTACAGA
>NC_140165.1:75227805-75275580 GCF_963971535.1 Notolepis coatsorum
TCTAGCTTCATTAGCTTGTCTGATTGTTTCTTTTTTCTATTTTTATTACTGCCTGAACGGGGGGTTGTGACGGTAGAGGGGAGGGGAGGGATGAAGCAGGCTGCTCCTTCCTGGCAGTTTGTAAGCCCCGCTGATGTGGGGGGGGGGGGGAATGTGCACAATGTATAACACGACACAACGGACTGTCCGGTTGGAGAGAGTCCCTGCAGCGGCACGGCCGAATGGACGGACGGACACCATGACGCTGGTGGCGCGTTAAAGAGTACGTGTGCTGTGGGAGAGGGACTTTCACGAAGCGACTGAGGAAAAAGACTCGCCGCCTTAAAACAAAAGAAGACAAGGGGGGTTATACTGACGGACATTCATCGAAGGCGCGGCTGTCGTTATTAGCAACGGTGTTTCGCCCCAGGAGTCCGTCCGACTAGTCCGTCCTAACCGAGATCTCTGTGTGTCTGTGAGGCTCCACTGAGCGGATCCTGTACGAACTGGTTTATATTTACTCTTGTGAATACGGCGGCGCGAGGCTGCGACAGAAAGCTCCGCACGCCTCCGACTAGTGGGGGTGAAAATAGCAACAACAAAAAAAGCTCTTTACTTTGGTCTGTTCTTTTTTCCTTGTCTATTTTATAAGCATACACCAGAGGGCGCCATAGTGGCCTGCCCCCCCCCCCTCTAAGGAACCTGGCGGTTTGAAGGAATACCACACAGGAAAGAGAGACGGGGAAACAATGTCGAGAGGAGGATGGAAAACTGTACATTTTTAAGTGTAAGAAACAAACAGACAAAAATATTTGTAAATATTAAGTTTCTTGTTTTTTCTTTTCTTTTTTTGAGTGAATGAATGAAATACTTATTTTGTGACGGGAGACAACAGGTTTGTGGCTGGAAGGTATATTATGTTGCTTTTTCACCTTGAAAAGTTGTTTATGAACCTTACCCTTACCTTAAGCCTAACCTTAACATCCCGAGCCCCACCTTAACCGAAAATAAAGATGAAAAAAAAACATTTCGAACTAAATGCGGATACCTTCTAGCCACAAACAGACAACAGGTGCAATTTGCAAAAGACAAAAGGGGGGAAGAAAAGGCTGCCAGCTCGAAGTGCTAAAAAAAAAACGACATTTAATGCTGAGCTGTCTCTTCATGGAATCGGAAACTTAATCCTTTTGATTTATTAGGCCTGTGTCTTCAGTTAATCTCGGTCCAAAGCTGCCCATAAAGGGGTGGCCATCTTGTAGCAGTATTCTTCCTGTCCCCTCAGCAGGGTCTCCTTCTCACCTCCACCATGGTGGATCAGAGGGTCATGGCTTTGAAGGCACCCATATTCATATATATATATGAACATCCTTTCCACCCACCAAAAAAATTATAGTTGTTTATAAACCTAACCCTTACCTTAACCTCACCACAGATATATATTTTTGCGACAACCGATTTTTCGAAGATAAGGAAACGCGGATGCCTTCCAGCCGTGACCGGATGAGACTGGTATAGACAGGCGTGACCGGATGAGACTGGTATAGACAGGCGCGACCGGATGAGACTGGTATAGACAGGCGCGACCCCGTGAAGGTATTTACCTGCTTTGCCATTTTCGGACCAATGTAACCAAAGGATTTGCTCTGAGGATTTGCTGTGTTTTTCCAAATCTATCTGAAAAATAGATTCCCGTCTGCTCGACTGTATTTGACTCAGGTGGTTGTTTTCACTGACGGGTCGTGCAGGCGCTTGGCGAATCAGGGTGTTTATTTTCCCCCCCTCTAAACATTTTGCGGCCAATTATTTTCAAATACTGCCGTATTGTGACCTAGACTTGCTATTGTTGGCCCGTGTTGCACAGCTCTAGAGTCAAGCGCCTACATTTATCAAACTCCTGGCAGTAGAACCGCTGAGCCAGCGTGTTGGTTTCGCTTTTCGGCACATGAGCTAATGAGATGGTCTTCTCTAGACAGGCCAGGTCTTGCGGTTGGAGGTCAGCATCTTCTACCGAGAGACGTAATAAATACGAGTCCAGTCGGCCCGCTGTGGGCTCTCTCTGAATGTAGCAGCGTTTTTCGGCGAATTAATATCATGCGATCCCAGGGCCGGTCCGTTCCCATGCACCTTTCAGTACACTGTGTTGCATTGTGATTATGAAGTTTATGTTATGAAGATTATGAAGATTACAGTGAGGTGAAGCAGCGGTGTAGTGTTTTGGCCTACCAGCCGAGCCTACTGGAAAGAGGGCTGATGGTTTAAGTGCATGGTAAGAAGCGTCCTACGCATTCAAGGACTCTAGGCATGTGTGTTTGTTCTTTATGGGTTGTGGATTGGAAGAGATTTCTTTTTAATAATAGGACATTCATGCTGGATATGTAGGTTTATAAGTATACTTTGTTGGACTTGTGCAGTTCGGGACAGATGTGCTGGGCTTATGTCAAGATACAGTGGAAACCATTGACCTACAACCGTATAGCATAGGCCAACGGAGTTGAGATAAAACGTTGACATTATTCACACTTAAAAGGAACGCGCCAACATTTTGGGAAATTAGCTTATGGTCTAGACAAGAAGATAGATACCAGTTTCCTCTCTGTGCGTTCAGTAGAAAGCTATCTGGCTGCACGTTAGCCTAGCTTAGCACAATGAATGGAAGCCTAGTTAGGCTAACGTGCAGCCAGATAGCTTTCTACTGAACGCACAGAGAGGAAACTGGTATCTATCTTCTTGTCTCTCTCTGGAGAAGACGGTAAGCTAATTTCCCAAAATGTTGGCGTATTCCTTTAACACCAACTTTAGCTTATCCTTCTCCAAGGATCGACACAAACGGGCGTGCGGCTGTTAAAAGCCCTCCTGATACATAAAAGAGGAGCGATGTGTCCTTGCTTCATGCAGATCTTTGAGTCTTTGCGATGTAGAGGTATTCTTTAGGGTCCCTGTGTGGCAGGAGCGCACGGTCCAACACGCCTGAATCACATAGACCTGTTCGCCGTATACTCTGTGCGAGCACATCACCGGGGCAGAAAGGAACGTAATCCTGGTCAGAACAACGGGGCAGACTACAATATATTTGCATTTGTTAGCCATGCTAGCGATCTAAACAATCAATCCATGCCAAAGCTAGATAATGTAAAAGGTGAAAGACTCACACTCACAGCCATGCTGATTTGGCAAAATGGCATCCAGCCGTTTTCATTTGAAACAACTTTTAGTCAGGGGAGTGTCATGGTTTCTCCATCGAGCCCCGTCGTACTTCTTTTAGCGCAGCAGCTCGCGCAGGTCCGGGGCAACTTGGTCACGTGACTCGGTTGGTATCGCTGATTGGCTCGAACGCGGTATGTTTGTAAACAGCGAACAGGTCTATCTATACACAGTCACCCGCACTAGCACACGCACACGACAGGCACTTCAGCTGGCTCATCTGCGCGGCGCGGCGTAGCGAAAGTTGCACCTGTTGTCTCGTCTCGTTTTGACATTCTTTGTTGAATTCAGAAACCCAAGACTTGAGATGAAGAAAAATGTTAAATAATGGGGGGGGGGGGGGGGGGGGGATTATAAAAAAAAAAGAAAAAAAAAAGAAAAGTAAAACTATATAAATAAATAAGGTGATGATATTTCTGTTTACTTTAGAAGTTATTACACACTGTATGCTGTGACTCTGATCCGGGAAAACATTAAAGACATTCATAGCCAGTCTGCCGAGCATGTCTGTTCTTTCACTGTGCATTACACCGATTCATAGAACAAAGTGACACTAATACATTTACATTTGACATTTTGTCTTTTAGCTGAACGCTTTTATCCAAAGTGACTTACAAGTTCTGTACGACAAGTCATCAGGAAGGGCATGACTCTATCAGCTGAGTAACAATGTTCATCAAACAGTGTTGAAACTAGGGTGCTGCAGTGTTGAGTGCACAGTAGTAGAGACATATTAGTATAGTAGGAAGAGTGCATGATAGTATAATACAGTAAGAATGTTTATTTTATTAATTTCAGATATTGATTGAAGAAGTGTGTTTTTAGTCGACGGCGAAAGATTGATCGGGTTTCAATAATGGACAGACAATAATGGACAGATAATAAGATAAAAAGGTGGAATAAAATTAAATGGAATATGAACTGAATTAAAATAGAAGCACAATAGAATAGAATAGAATCATGAAATAAAAATAGGCCAGGTCTGTACACTGTGGTCAAGTATATACACTAATTATAATAAAAATAACAATACAGTGGGATGGGATATTTAGCCGGCTGTGCAATTGGGCAGTTATGTGCAAAAAGTGCAGTATGAAGATAGATAGACAAACACCATCTAATCCCTGTGAATGAATGAATGAATGAAAACTTTATTTAACAGATTGCAGAATGGGTACAATACAGTACGGCTCAATACATACAATTGTTAAGGGGATGCAGACCTGAGAAAGACGTTTGTCTTGTTTCCATCAGGGTCCCCCATTTTCAATTCATATAGCTGTTTATTCCCAGAGTTGTCTTTCCCCAAATGGCATGGCGATCAAGATTCGGTGCGATTGACTTATTGGCCGGTCAGATGTATACATCACATATATATATATATGACGTGGCTCTCTAACCTGTGGGAAAAGCAAACCGGTTCTTATAAGGTTACCAAGTCGAACCAACTGCGGAAATGTCCAGAACCAGAACTAGGTTCATGGGAAGGGGGCATGAGTGGGTCTTCACTGTGATTCTCAAGTGGACTCTGGTGTTCTGTTCTGGTGCCTGTGTACACGACACCTCTGGAGGGCTCGAAGGCAAAACTAGCATCTTGGGGGCTCAGCCCTATGTTCCCACAGCCCAATGGTTCCACAGCCCTATGTTCCCACATTTCTAAGATATTTTTTTCACTGAGAATTAGGCCCTATGTTCCCACATTTCTAAGATTTATCTAAAAAATTAGGCCCTATGTTCAGCCCTATGTTCCCACATTTCTAAGATTCTTCTCAAAATGAGGCCCTATGTTCCCACAGCCCAATGGTCCCACAGCCCTATGTTCCCAGACGAACCCTCTATTACCAGAGGACAATTGGATAATAGGTTGGGTGTAATTGGCTACTAAATTAAGAGAAAGGGGTATCATAGGGCTGTGGGAACATAGGGCTGTGGGAACATAGGGCTGTGGGAACATAGGGCTGTGGGAACATAGGGCTGAGGGAACATAGGCTGTGGGAACATATGGCTGTGGGAACATATGGCTGTGGGAACATAGAGCTGTGGGAACATAGGGCTGAGGGAACATAGGGCTGTGGGAACATAGGGCTGAGGGAACATAGGGCTGAGGGAACATAGGGCTGAGGGAACATAGGGCTGAGGGAACATAGGGCTGTGGGAACATAGGGCTGTGGGAACATAGGGCTGAGGGAACATAGGGCTGTGGGAACATAGAGCTGTGGGAACATAGGGCTGTGGGAACATAGGGCTGAGGGAACATAGAGCTGTGGGAACATAGGGCTGAGGGAACATAGAGCTGTGGGAACATAGGGCTGTGGGAACATAGGGCTGAGGGAACATATGGCTGTGGGAACATAGGGCTGAGGGAACATAGAGCTGTGGGAACATAGAGCTGTGGGAACATAGAGCTGTGGGAACATAGGGCTGTGGGAACATAGGGCTGAGGGAACATAGAGCTGTGGGAACATAGGGCTGAGGGAACATAGAGCTGTGGGAACATAGGGCTGTGGGAACATAGGGCTGTGGGAACATAGGGCTGTGGGAACATAGGGCTGTGGGAACATAGGGCTGAGGGAACATAGAGCTGTGGGAACATAGGGCTGAGGGAACATAGAGCTGTGGGAACATAGGGCTGTGGGAACATAGGGCTGAGGGAACATATGGCTGTGGGAACATAGGGCTGTGGGAACATAGAGCTGTGGGAACATAGGGCTGTGGGAACATAGGGCTGTGGGAACATAGGGCTGTGGGAACATAGAGCTGTGGGAACATAGGGCTGTGGGAACATAGGGCTGTGGGAACATAGGGCTGTGGGAACATAGAGCTGTGGGAACATAGGGGTGAGGGAACATAGAGCTGTGGGAACATAGGGCTGTGGGAACATAGGGTTGTGGGAACATAGGGTTGTGGGAACATAGGGCTGTGGGAACATAGGCACGCTCCCCATCTTGGAACTACCTCCTCGGTCCACTCGATAAATACAAAAATACAAAGGTGGGGCAACACCCGCCTGCTTGCTGGGCGATGCTGGTCCTTCAGTGCCAAGCAGCTCCAGGGATGTGCAGAGTGACTGCCCTGCAAAGCCCCCTGCAGGCCACCTAAACTCAGGCCATTCTGCCGGCTCTCGAGGATAACAGGATTATTTTACAGTAGCTTCTGCTCATGGAAGAAAATATGACTTTGTTCTCTTCTCATTGTCCGTCGTATAAATGGCCTTTTCCAGTGTTTAGCATTATTTTCTAGCTATGTGGACTTATATTAATAGGATCTATGTCTCTAATTCTCAATTTGGCGCATTCTTCCAATTCTCATCTCACAACATTGTCCCTCACTCAAGTGAGTCATCTGAAATTTAGCGTATCTGTGACATCAGAGGTTTCTCATCTGCATAATAACGCCCGCCCCATCTATGCTTGTAGCCAACTGCCAACTGCCAGCTATGCATCTATGCTTGTAGCCAACTGCCAGCCACCTGTATTACTCATTAAGAGAGACAGCTTGGCCCCTGCGCATCAATGTCTCTCTCTCTCTCTCTCTCTCTCTCTCTCTCTCTCTCTCTCTCTCTCTCTCTGTCTCTCTCTCTCTCTCTCTCTCTCTCTCTCTCTCTCTCTCTCTCTCTCTCTCTCTCTCGCTCTCTCGCTCTCTCTCTGTCACTCAAATCTCATTCCGAGTATGAGCGGAGCCCAGCCTCAAAACGGCTTAACATTTTTAGGTAGAAAAATGCTGTTTTTGAGTACTTGATTAAAAATACAAAACAATGATTTTTTTTGAGAAAAAAAAACGTACAGATGTGTTCCATAAACTCACAGGAATTGTGTAAAATTGCCCAAATAGTGAAAGAAATTGTAAAATAGTTCCCCTTTAAATATGACTAGCAGAATTACTGTATATTCTATACATTCTATTTTATGGAACATGAGAATAAAAACAAAGAAAATCTACATTTGTGTTTCTTTTCACTGAAAGATTTGAACTTGTTATCACAATTTCTTCTTTTATGAATTCATGATTGATTGATTGTTTTTGTTTGAACACCGTTTCTACAAGTCTTGTTTTAAAGGGAAATTTCACCACAAAGCAACATTAAACTCATTTGCCAGATTGAGGCATAACTGATTAATTCACTCCATGTGGCCAAATGTGATGTCTGCTCAGAAACACGGGCATGGGAAGGTGGTAATTTGGCAGAGCTGACTGTCATAATAATAATAATAAACTTTATTTGTATAGCATCTTTCATACAGAAATTGCAGCTCAACAGAAAGAAAGACAGGCATAAAATGAGCACATAAAGTGCAGACATATAAAATCACCGTTTTTCACATTAGGATCTAACATCCCAACAGGCCACCTTGTTTATGGTTTGATTCAGTTTTTAAAATAGACAATAATAAAAAGAGTAAGATAGAATAGACAAAGTACAGTAGTGCAATAGTGCAGTGCAATAAGTAGTGGAATAGAATAAACATGAAATGAGCACATACAGTGCAGACATATAAAATAGAAATTACAGTGCAATAAAAAATGTCTGGATTACTGTTTAACAGTTTAAAGTCGTCTTTACGTTCTCTGTTTGGTATCTACAGTTTAAAACCTGACAGTCTTCCCTCCTGTTTGATACCCACTTTGACCCTTCGAACCTCCCACTCAGGGTGCAGTTCCCTCTCTCAGGGTGCAGTTCTAGGCCTGGGTCCTACACAGTTTTAAAGCCTGACAGTCTTTCTTGTTTGATACCCACACGTAGCTCTACCCCGACTCAATTTAGAACAACAAGGGCCGGCAATTCAGTACTCAATGTCTTTCATTCGATCAGCTTCCCACTCTCTCTCACCAGGTGATGGAGTAACCAGAAGAGAAAGCTCCGCTCTCCTTGTGTGTGTCTGGTAGGAGTGGTAACCCTTGACTGGCATTTCCTGCTGCCTGCCCTTTTTCGCCTCAGTGTAGTGATTTGTGAAACAGGAAGCTGGAGCATGTGCTGTAATCATAATCATAATCAAGTTTATTTATATAGCACATTTACAACAGTTGGGACTGTACCAAAATGCTTCACAGATAAGAGCATATGCAAGAAATACATAAACAATACACTAAATATAATAGTGCAAAAAGTGCAAATACAAATAAGTGCAGGGGTTCAGATAGAAATAAAGGAAATAAAAGAAGAATGAAAGAAAGAAAAGTGAAGCAGATTACAAAAATAAGGTATAAAAGGACTAAAAGTAATGACCTCGGAGGCAGGCTCAGCTCTGGTCAAAGGCCAGGGAGAAAAGATGAGTCTTTAGCCGGGACTTAAAGACATCAAGGGTCTGGGCTGACCTGATAGTTTAGGGCTATACTGTCCTACAAAGGCAAAAAACGGAAACTTCCATTACGCAGTGTACCCCTCTACGTGTGTATTTCTACCACCATATCTGTACCCGTCTATGTGTGTATAAATACCACCACTACACACTCTGAATGTGTATGTACTACTAGGTGGGAGTCGGACAGAGTCACTGTTTTGCAAGTCCCAAGTAAATCTCAAGTCTTTACACTCAAGTCCAGAGTCAAGGAGTCAAGCCAGTCAAAGCTTACCAAAAGCACGAGCAGTGAACTCCAAGACCACGTGACTGAACTCAAACTAGAAAGAAACAGACTAAGAAATGACGTAAACTCCATGATCAAAACTGCTAAAAAAAATTTCATCAATGACAGAACCGAGGAAAACAAAAATAAACCATGTGAACTTTGGAAATTACTCAACAATCAACTAGGCTGCAGTAAAAAACTTAAAACCAGGTTCTCAAACATAAACATAAAGACGGACAACACGCTCATCACAGACAAGCTGGATGTAGCCAATTACTTAAACACTTTCTTCACAAACATAGCCACAACACTGGTAAACAAACTACCCTCCCACTCAGGGCAGTATGGGGTAGAACACATAGTAGCATACTACAAGAACCTAGGCGTCCACAAAGACAACTTCAAACTGGAAATGGTAACTACAGATGAGGTACTCAAAAAACTGAGCGCCCTCCAACCAAACAAGGCCACTGGCCATGACAACATCCCCTCCAAATTCCTCAGAGACTCAGCAGCAGCCATCACCCCAGTCATCACACACATAATAAACCTCTCCATAAAACAGGGACACGTCCCCAAGGACTTCAAAATTGCGAGAGTAACACCCCTGCACAAAAAGGGCAGCAAATTAGACCCGGGCAACTACCGCCCTGTTTCTATCCTTACATCCATCTCGAAAGTCATGGAAAAAATAGTATACGAACAGATCGAAAAGTACCTCAAATACTGCGGCATGGTCATGCTGGACCTACAAAAGGCCTTCGACACTGTCAATCACACCATTCTGATTGACAAGCTAAAAGCAATTGGTTTTGATAGTTTATCAGTGATCTGGATACAATCCTACCTGGAGGGGAGGGAACAGATGGTGGAGGTAAACGGTACCCTATCCCCCCCCCCTCACATTGAGCTGTGGTGTTCCACAAGGAAGCATACTAGGACCGCTACTATTCCTAATTTATGCAAATGACATGTCGTCAGCTTGTGACTGCAACTTGTTCCTGTTTGCGGACGACTCAGCCCTGCTGGTCTCTGACAAGAACAAGTTACAGGTTGAAAAAGCCCTCAGCTCGGAACTAGGCAAAATCTGCATATGGCTCGCCGACAACAAACTATCATTACACATGGGCAAAACAGAGTCCATTCTCTTCGGTTCAAATAACAAACTCAGCAAGACCGACGGCTTCTCGGTTACAGTGGGTGACAATATTATCACAAGGAAAGATGAAATTACCTACCTGGGTTCCATCCTAGAGGCTAATCTTTCCTGTGACAAAATGGCATCCAATGTAATAAAAAAAAGTCAACCAACGAACGCGATTCTTGTACCGGATCTCCTCTCTGGTAAACAAGAATACCCTGAAGACTCTAGCAGGAGCACTCATTCAAGGGTACTACGACTATGCTTGCACCTCATGGTACCAAAGCACCTCAAAGGCACTAAAAAACTAATTACAAACATCTCAAAACAAGCTAGTCAGACTACTGCTTGACCTGACTCCTAGAACCCACCTCACCCCTGCCCACTTTGACAACCTAGGATGGCTTAGAGTAGACGACAGAGTACAGCAACTTGCAATGGGCCTGGTCTACAAGATACACTACGCGACCAAGGTACCCATGTACATGTCAAAATACTTCCCAAAGGTCAGTGAATACCACGATCACAACACCAGAGGGAGCTCCACAAATCATGTAAAACCCAGATTTGGCTCAAACAAGGGACTAAACACGTTTCGCAATTATGCCACATCAATGTGGAACGCCCTACCTAAAGCTGTAAAGGAATGTGAATCACTACCCACTTTCAAAAACACTTGTCGTGAATTTATCAAAATCAAACATGTGAAAATAGCAACTAAACTGTACAAAATAATATTAGACGAAAATGCTGATTTGAGAGAAGGGCCACAGGAAACCCCATGTTGGTGTCCTCTGTGGCACCAGGCGTAAAGAGGTTGAGACACAGTGACTCCCCCGACCAGGTGGCAGACCATTAAGGTCATAAACTGACCCCTCAAAACTATATTGAGATGGGCAGGAAGGAGTGATATGTACTTTAGCTAAAGAAGAACAAAAGCTTATTTTAAATGACCCATTTCCCCCACGGAACCTATTTGGTAATAAGAGACTAAAGAGGAAGGAGATAATATCTTGGAAGAACAGGAACCAACTGAAAATACAGTTGAGGTCAAAGGTCTTATTGACACTAGCTGAGCAATTTCAGGTTACGACACGGCAGCTGGTCAGAAGACTAAGGCCCAGGGGTCAGAAAGGAGACACCAGACCATTTGGAATCTCCCCTTACACATCCGATTTGACTGACTTTAGGAAATACATTTAACAGGCTCAAGGCTATTGGAATTTAAGCAGAATGCCACCAGTTATACATTAACTATAGAATAGATAGACTAGACGGTTTTAGACCTTGAGGAAATAGATAAAACTGATGGCTTTGTCAGAGAGATTAGTTAGATGGCCTTAGAAAACAGTGCAATCAATATGTACTAAAAGTGAGCTGTCATACAAGATCACATTAGATAAATAGGTTTGGCAAGCCAGGAAAGTTGACAACAAGTTAACCAAATATAAAGACATAGTTTGTAAATTAATGTTAATACTGAACAAAATATTTAGTGATCAAATAGAGCTAAAACAAGGTTACAGATTACTTTAGAATAGAAATACCACCAGTAGGATGTAACATTAAATAAGGCAATTTCATAAGTAACATGGACATAACTCTTAAAACTATTAGGGAAAAAACGGTAGTCACAAGAAAGAATAAAATCTCTTAATGCTAAAAGATAAAACTATACAGTAATGGTTAATCAAGAAGCCAGTATACTATTTCTGTTGAAAAGGACGTATGCAATTATCTGTTCACGGAGGGAAGAGCTGAAAGGAGCCCCAAATAAGGTAACAGCCAGTCGGATTCTACTGTGTAACATTGTGTCGCGGGACCCAGGCTAACGTGTCACTCACAGAAGGAGTTCCTGCTAGAAGGAATTTGGCCAATGGGGAAGGCCGATCGTGGGGGTGACGTCACCTGACAGGCAGGGGAAAGGTCTTTTCTATCTCATTAAAAGGGCAGGAGAGGAGACAGAGAAAAAACCTGGAGCGACACACACACCGGCTGACAGAAGGAACCTGGAGACTGGAGCGCTGGAGACTGGAGAAACCGGAGACTCGAGAGCCGAGCCGGAGACACACAGAGCGATGGACACAGACGATGATAGACGATCGCCTCGCAGCAGGGGAGCCAGACTCCACTGAGCCTAGACGAAACCAAGCGCTCCCAACCCGCCGAGGATCCGAAAACCAAGGTTGCCCTGGCGACCACCAACCACAAAGAGAAGCCGCGTGTTGTCATGGACAACCCGAGACAGAGGACCACACCGGAGAAAGCGTTGATCGGCCGCAGCTGATCAGATAATGGACAAAACTGCCACATCGAGGACGACGATTAGATTACAGTAAAGATCTTGTACTTGTTTGATTCATAGATGTTTTATTAAGAATGGAATAAACACACCAGTTTGTTTTATTCAGATCACCTCGTCTGCGTTTTCCTTAATAGAACCGAACACAAGAAATGCAAACAATGGAGAGAGAAAAGGGTAAAGACTATACGATCACAGAACTTATATAAATGAAGAGAGATACTTCACACTCTCAAAAAACACCTACGTGAGACTGCAATTCGAAACTGGCCCCTACAAATGTCCTAACCTAGTTGTACAGTAAATGACCAAGTAAGGCTTTGTCAGTATTCCAATGTACAGTGTAAAATGTGTGTGTGTCCCCTACCCAACCCCCCCCCCCCCCACCTCCAATGTACAGCCCTCACCCACCCACCCCACCCAACCCCACCCCACCCACCCAACCTCCTCCAATGTACAGTTTCTACGCCAAATGTATATACACTCTTTTTCTGGACACTTTTGTATCACAAACAGTACTGTAGTTGCAAATCTGATATGTCATAAATGTATAGATGTAGCAGTACTGTCTATCTGTATGTCATGTATGTCATATATGTTATGATGAATTGAAAATGGGGGACCCTGATGTAAACAAGACGAAAGTCTTTCTCTGGTCTGCATCCCCTTAACAATTGTATGTATTGAGCTGTACTGTACTGTACCCATTCTGCAATCTGTTAACACTTTGATTGCCTAAGGCTAAATTCATGATATACCATCCCTTGCCAGCTCTATTTGTCTATGGAAAAGTTCCCCTTCTTTGCAGGGCTATAACTTTTTAAATTCTATTGCTAAATTGCCATTATTAGGGCCTATTCAAGGTCCTATATGTATTGTTCATTGTGTAGCAACGTTAAACTTTTTCATTCACATATTCATAGTAAAATATGGTCTAAAGTATAAGTATGTTTTCATCTCTTTCTGCAGCTTTCTCCAGAACGTGATTTATAGCCCCAAATGCATTATATTGATGATGAAATGCAGTTTGGTAGGAATCTGTGCGAGATCAAAAATTTCAATTGGACGTACTTCTAGAAGTTTCTACGTATCATCTGATGATGACCGGATGGGCGGGGGATCGTTTATAATTCCGTGGGCAGCGTTATATCATTCATCTAGTGTGGGTGATATGATCATCAGAGCAGTTTATATCGAACACGTTCAAAAATAACGCTGAATCTTACCGAATCTTCCTCGTGCCGTTGGATGATGAGCGTGGAACTGAAATATTCCTATTATGGGATGTAGAAATACGCTATCTATTTCCAGATTGTATAATAGTATATACGTCCAAATCATGTTGTTTATCGAGTTATTGGCAACGGATCGCTATGTATTGTGTCGAGATCGAGTCCCGGGACCTATAGAGAGTGCCCGGAAGTAATATGGACGATCAGCACTTCAACCACATAACTTCCTGTTTGGCGCTTCTGCCGATCGGCCACCAGATGGCGCTCTTGAACCGCTAGAGGTTTGAGAGGAGCTCAGAACTGTGTGTGAAGGCTGCGGATGGAAAATATGATTCCGATCACAGATTTTTGAAATATTGATATTAAAGACGAGTTACGGCGTCCTCGGCAACTTGAGCATGGCGGGGAAGGACGCCTAAACACGTTTTCGGCACTTAAAGTGTTAATAAACTTTTCAATCAATCAATCAATCCCTGAGCCAAGTCAAAATGTTAAAGCCCACAGAGTGATAGTTAGTAGTATATTACATTTAGATGATTCTGCACTGACACACAACTTCCTGCTCTGGCTGCTCAACTTGATTGGTGGCTGATGGTCCAAAGTGGAACTGTAATCAGGAAATTAAGTTGATTCTCTTTATACTTTTCATGACATAATTATTATATTTTTTGGGCTTGGGGAGAGTATCAAGTCTTTAAAGTCATTGGTGTTCAAGTTTGATTGATTGATTGAAAAGTTTATTAACAGATTGCAGAATGGGTACAGTACAGTACAGCTCAATACATACAATTGTTAAGGGGATGCAGACCAGAGAAAGACTTTCGTCTTGTTTACATCAGGGTCCCCCATTTTTAATTCATCATAACATATATGACATACATGACATACAGATAGACAGTACTGCTACATCTATACATTTATGACATATCAGATTTGCAAATACAGTACTGTTTGTGATACAAAAAGAGTCAAGAAAAGGGAGTATATACATTTGACGTAGAAACTGTACATTGGAGGAGGTTGGGTGGGGTTGTGTGGGGGGGTTGGGTACATTGGGATATTGACAACCATACTGGGTAATTTACATTGGAGGGGGTTGGGGGGGGGGGAGAAACACTGTATAAACAAGCAAAACTGTACATTGGGGGGGGGGGGGGACACTGTACAAACAAGCAAAATTGTACATTGGAATATTGACAAAACCATACTAGGTAAATGACTGTACATTGGAGGGGGTTGGGTTAGGACATTTACAGGGGCCAGTTTCGAATTGCAGTCTCCCGTAGGTGTCCCTTGAGAGTGGTTTTGAAAGTGGGTAGTGATCCACATTCCTTTACAGCTTTGGGTAGGGCGTTCCACATTGATGTGGCATAATTGCGAAACGTGTTTAGTCCCTTGTTTGAGCCGAATCTGGGTTTAACATGATTTGTGGAGCTCCCTCTGGTGTTGTGATCGTGGTATTCACTGACCTTTGGGAAGTATTTTGACATGTACATGGGTACCTTGGTCGTGTAGTGTATCTTGTAGACCAGGCCCATTGCAAGTTGCTGTACTCTGTCGTCTACTCTAAGCCATCCTAGGTTGTCAAAGTGGGCAGGGGTGAGGTGGGTTCTAGGAGTAAGGTCAAGCAGTAGTCTGACCAGTTTGTTTTGAGATGTTTGTAATTTTGTTTTTAGCGCCTTTGAGGTGCTTTGGTACCATGAGGTGCAAGCATAGTCGTAGTACCCTTGAATGAGTGCTCCTGCCAGAGTCTTCAGGGTATTCTTGTTTACCAGAGAGGAGATCCGGTACAAGAATCGAGTTCGTTGGTTGACTTTTTTTATTACATTGGATGCCATTTTGTCACAGGAGAGATTAGCCTCTAGGATGGAACCCAGGTAGGTAATTTCATCTTTCCTTGTGACAATATTGTCACCCACTGTAACTGAGAAGCCGTCGGTCTTGCTGAGTTTGTTATTTGAACCGAAGAGAATGGACTCTGTTTTGCCCATGGGTAATGATAGTTTGTTATCAGCGAGCCATATGCAGATTTTGCCTAGTTCCGAGCTGAGGGTTTTTTCAACCTGTAACTTGTTCTTGTCAGAGACCAGCAGGGCTGAGTCGTCCGCAAACAGGAACAAGTTGCAGTCACAAGCTGACGACATGTCATTTGCATAAATTAGGAACAGTAGCGGTCCTAGTATGCTTCCTTGTGGAACACCACAGCTCACTGTGAGGGGGGGGGATAGGGTACCGTTTACCTCCACCATCTGTTCCCTCCCCTCAAGGTAGGATTGCATCCAGCTCACTGATAGACTATCAAAACCAATTGCTTTTAGCTTGTCAATCAGAATGGAGTGATTGACAGTGTCGAAGGCCTTTTGTAGGTCCAGCATGACCATGCCGCAGTATTTGCCCGCGTCCACCTCTTGTTTGATGTGGTCATTCAAATAGAGAAGGCATGTGTCAGTGGAGTGGGATGTTCTGAAGCCAGATTGGAATTCGTAGATTAGATTTTTTTCCGCTAGGTACTTTTCGACCTGTTCGTAGACAATTTTTTCCATGACTTTCGAGATGGAGGTGAGAATAGAAACAGGGCGGTAGTTGCCTGGGTCTAATTTGCTGCCCTTTTTGTGCAGAGGGGTCACCCTCGTAATTTTGAAGTCCTTGGGGACGTGTCCCTGTTTTATGGAGAGGTTTATTATGTGTGTGATGACTGGGGTGATGGCGGCTGCTGAGTCTCTGAGGAATTTGGAGGGGATGTTGTCATGGCCAGTGGCCTTGTTAGGTTGGAGGGCGCTCAGTTTTTTGAGTACCTCATCTGTTGTTACCATTTCCAGCTTGAAGTCGTCCTTGCGGACCCCTAGGTTTTTGTAGTAAGCTACTATGTGTTCTACCCCATAAAGCCCTGAGTGGGAGGGTAGTTTGTTTACCAGTGTTGTGGCTATGTTTGTGAAGAAAATGTTTAAGTAATTGGCTACATCCAGCTTGTCTGTGATGAGCGTGTTGTCCGTTTTTATGTTTATGTTTGAGAATCTGGTTTTAAGTTTTTTACTGCATCCTAGTTGATTATTGAGTAATTTCCAAAGTTCACGTGGTTTGTTTTTGTTTTCCTCAGTTTTGTCATTGATGAAATTCTTTTTTGCAGTTTTGATCATGGAGTTTACGTTGTTTCTTAGTCTGTTTCTTTCTTTTTTTTAAAAACTTTGGCCATTCCCCTGGCTCTTTTATACGTTTATCGCATTTATTCTGGTCAAGGATGACCGACAGAAACAGGCTGAAAGGGTTCAGATGGGGGGGAAGACACTCTGGGAAAGGCACGGCTGCAGTCCGGGATTCGAACTCGCTAAACCCCAGATCCGTGACGAGCACGGTTGTCCCCGGCGCTGAAACAGCGCTCGCGGTACGTGGTGAGCTACTGGAGCTCCCCTAGTCTGTTTCTTTCTAGTTTGAGTTCAGTCACGTGGGCTTGGAGTTCACTGCTCGTGCTTTTGGTAAGCTTTGACTGACTTTTACGAAACTCAGAGCATTTTTTGTCTCTGGTTTTCATAGCGGCCAGTATTTCGGCTCAGCGCGATTTTTTACCCTGGTGGTTCTTAGGGGGGCCATGTCGTTTAGTATTGTTGAAAATTTGGTTTTGAAACCAAGCCATGTTTCTTCAACCAGTGTACCATTGAGTTCATCCGACCAGTCCAAACTCTCCAGTTCAAGGTTAAAGGCCTCGCTAGAGTAGGTTTTGAGGTCTCTAGATGTGACTGTTTTGTGGCAGCCAGCCTTTTGTTTTAGCTTTTTGCGGGTACAGAATATCATATAATGATCACTTAACCCGCATGCTATAACCCCTTTATTGGAGATCTTGGACTTGTCGGAGGTCAGAATGAGGTCAATGGTAGTCTGAGTTGATTCACATACACGTGTGGGTTGGGTGATTAGCTGGCTGAGGCCGTGCAGATCACAAAGCCTACTGAATGACTTGAAGACGGGTGCATATTTTCGTTGCATATCCGTGTTCCAGTCTCCAATAAGAATTTTGTCTACATCCTCAACTCCAGCTAAACACCCGCCAAGTGTATCATAAAAGCCACTATGATCTGGCGGTCTGTAGATTGAGCCAACCAGTAGGGATTTTGGCCTTTCGAATAGGATTTCCACCCATACAGTTTCAATTGATTCATGATTCAGGTCATTTCTGTTGATGAATTTGGTGTCTTTGTGTATGTACATACAGACGCCACCTCCATGTTTGTTCCTAACATTCCTGATTATTGAGTAGTTCTCAATCTCTATCTCTGGATCTTTTACAGAATCGTCAAGCTTAGTTTCTGAGAAGCACAGTATGTTTGCCTTACCATTTATGAATAATTGTTTGATTTCATCCAATTTGTTTTTTAGGCTGTTTATGTTAAGATGGAAAATGTTCAGTCCATTGGAGTTGGTTATTTCATTGATGTTGGCAGGTTCGAAGTATTGTTCATTTGTGATCTGTTCCTCTGAGTGGGGCGGGGGGGCTTTGTTGTCGTGGGTGGGAAGGGGGGGGGGTCGGGTCCCGCGCAGTGCTGGTACAACAAAGGACTTGTTCCAGAGTCCTTTGTTCCTAGATGTTTTCGCTGTTAGCTCTGCTGGCTAGCCGGCTATCGGGCGTCGAGATGTTTAAATCCCGCGTCGAGTTGGTCGTCATGGTTTCGACCCTCGGTTCACCTCCTCTCGTCTCTGCCTCACGTGTGCTCGTCTGCTGCGGCGTCATTGGGGGAGAGTCGCCGTCCGCGCTGTGGATGTAGCCACGGGTTGAGTTGTTGATGCTGTTGGTCGCGATGGGAACCTCCAGTAGTAGTAGTAGCAGTAGCAGTAGTAGTAGTAGTAGTAGTAGTAGTAGTAGTAGTAGTAGCAGTAGTAGTAGTAGTAGTAGTAGTAGTAGTAGTAGTAGTAGTAGCAGTAGTAGTAGTAGTAGTAGTAGTAGTAGTAGGGATCTGACGTCAGAGGAGATGCTCCAGTCTGCGTTTGACTGCACAGACTGGAATGTGTTCCGCGACACAGATAACATTAATGTCTACACGGAGACAGTGCTGGACTATGTTTGTACTATGGTGGAAGAAACAATCCCCACTACCAAAATGAGAGTTTACCCAAATCAAAAACCCTGGGTAGACAAATCCGTCCGTGAAGCTCTGAGAGAGCGCACCAAAGCATACAACGACGGCCTAGTGGCAGGCAACATGAATGACCACAAGGTGGCGCGATACAACGTAAGGAGGACAGTGTCAGAGGCCAAACGGCGCTACAGGGATAAAATTGAACTCCAGTTTGAACAAGCTGACTCTAGAGCTATGTGGCAGGGGCTCAAAACGATGACAGACTACAAAGGCGCCTCCCTCAAACTGAACAGTGACATCTCCTTAGCAAATGACCTCAATACCTTCTATGCGAGGTTTGATGCTGGTAATAACAACACCAGCTCACAAGCCACGGCAATGGGGGGGGGGGGGGGGTCGGCTGCTGATGGAGGCGCAGTGTTCAGGGTAACAGAGCATGAGGTGAGGCGGACCTTTAAAAAAGTGAATATCAGGAAGGCAGCAGGTCCGGACGGCATCCCCGGCCGCGTCCTAAAAGTCTGTGCCGACCAACTGGCCCCAGTATTCACTGACATATTTAACCTGTCCTTAGAACAGGCTGTCATCCCCACCTGCCTGAAGAAGTCCACTATTATCCCTGTACCCAAACAATCCAAGCCTGCTTGCCTCAACGACTACCGCCCTGTAGCTCTCACCTCCATAGCCATGAAGTGCTTTGAGAAGCTAGTAAAGGGCTACATCTGCTCCTCCCTCCCCATCAACATGGACCCCCTGCAATTTGCATACCGCCCCAACAGGTCCACGGAGGACGCCATAGCCCATGTGCTGCACACAGCAGCATCACACCTGGACAAGAGGCAGGGGAACTATGTGAGAATGCTATTCATCGACTACAGCTCGGCATTCAATACCATAGTCCCCTCCATACTCATAGCCAAGCTCAGGGACCTGGGCTTGAACTATGACCTCTGCCAGTGGGTCTTGGACTTCCTGACTGGCAGACCCCAGGTGGTGAGAGCAGGCAACTGCACCTCCTCATCCATCACCCTCAACATAGGGGCCCCCCAGGGCTGTGTTCTGAGTCCCCTCCTCTACTCCCTGTACACACACGACTGTGTGGCTCAGCGGAGTAGCAATACAATCATCAAATTTGCTGACGACACAGTGGTGGTGGGCCTGATCTCTGCCAACGACGAGAGGGCCTACCTGGAAGAGGTCAAGGTCCTGGCGGGATGGTGCCAGGAAAACAGCCTCTCCCTGAACGTCAGCAAAACAAAGGAGATGATTGTGGACTTCAGGAGGTCGGGGGTCAAGGACTACAGCCCCCTCAGCATCGACGGGGCACCGGTTGAGAGAGTCAACAGCTTTAAGTACCTCGGAGCCTACATATCCGAGGACTTGACATGGACCACACACATTGACAGTGTTGTGAAGAAGGCACGACAACGCCTCTACTTCCTCAGGCGCCTAAGGAAGTTCCAAGTCAGTCAGAAGATCCTTAAGAACTTCTACTCATGTACAATAGAGAGCATCTTGACCGGCAACATCACCTCCTGGTTTGGGAATAGCACTGCACAAGACCGAAGCAGACTACAAAGAGTGACACGTTCAGCCGAACGCACAATTGGAGGGGGGCTCCCCACCCTCCAGAACATTTACAACAAGCGTTGCAAGGGCAAGGCTAAAAGAATCATTAAAGACTCCAGTCACCCGAACAACTGCCTCTTTGAACTGCTGCGGTCAGGCAAGCGATACCGGAGTCTCAAGGCGAGCACAGAAAGACTCAGAAGAAGCTTCTATCCCCAGGCCATCAGGCTGCTAAACGAACAATGAACACTACACAACAACAACCACCAAACGCACATAGCACACACATCCACACGCACACACTCACTTTAAACAAACACACTGTAGCACCCACTCCACACACTTTATAGCACACACCCACTTTAAACAAACACACTGTAGCACTCACTCCCCACACTTTATATTTATTGATGAAGGATTGCACTACAACTCGTACACCTTACTGTAAATTGTACCTAAATTGTACCTCATCCCATTTCTGCTTTGCACTATATAGTACTGTACATTAGTACACTGCATAGTATTGTATATTATATGGTAACTCAGAACATTGTACATATGTCTATACCGAACACTGTGACCTCATTTTCTTCTTCTAAATTACATGCTATACTATGTTATTTGATACTATCTTGTCTAGCACAGTCTCTGGAGCGTAACAGTAAGAAGCATTTTGTATGAAAGTATTCTGTACTTCTGTATGACAACTATTAAAGAAACTTGAAAGAAACTTGAAACTAGTAGAAGTAGTAGTAGTAGTAGTAGTAGTAGTAGTAGTAGTAGTAGTAGTAGTAGTAGTAGTAATAATAGTAGTAGTAGTAGTAGTAGTAGTAGTAGTAGTAGTAGTAGTAGTAGTAGTAGTAGTAGTAGTAGTAGTAGTAGTAGTAGTAGTAGTAGTAGTAGTAGTAGTAGGAGTAGTAGCAGCAGCAGCAGTAGTAGTAGTAGTAGTAGTAGTAGTAGCAGTAGAATGAATGAATGAATGATGAATGAATGAATGAATGAATGAATGAATGAATGAATGAATGAATGAATGAATGAATGAAAACTTTATTTAACAGATTGCAGAATGGGTACAATACAGTACGGCTCAATACACACAATTGTTAAGGGGATGCAGACCAGAGAAAGATGTTTGTCTTGTTTACATCAGGGTCCCCCATTTTCAATTCATATTGGTAGTAGTAGTAGTAGTAGTAGTAGTAGTAGTAGTAGTAGTAGTAGTAGTAGTAGTAGTAGTAGTAGTAGTAGTAGTAGTAGTAGTAGTAGTAGTAGCAGTAGTATTGTCAATATTATTATTATTATTATTATTATTATTATTATTATTTTTATTATTATTATTATTATTATTATTATTATTATTATTATTATTATTATTATTATTATTATTATTATTATTATAATAATAGTAGTAGTTTGCATTACTAGCAGTATCCGGTCCGCTTATAGCTTATCCGCAACAGTAAGTGACTTCTGGGGTAGGCCTGATTGGCCCCGACAGGCACGTGACGCGCAACTTTCTCTGCCGCGCGGCACGCTCCGCAGAGCGGAGCGGCAGAGCTTGCGGAATGATGTAACCGTCCAAATACGCTATGACTTTCATTCGGCGCTTCAGCTCACCTGGCAGAGCAGCAGTCCTGCGATCCTGCGGTCCGTTGTTGACGAGTTTGAATCCCATTGAATTTTTTTTTTTTTAACGTGATTTTTTTTTTAACGTGTATTCTTTCGCCGGTTAAGGTTAGGCATGGTTAAGGTTAAGGTTAAGGTTAGGCATTGTTTCGGAGTTGGTTAAGGTTAGAACGGTTAAGTTTAGGCGCTGTTAAGGAGCTGGTTAAGGTTAGAGTTTGTGTTAGAGAATGGCAATATTCTTTCTATGGTTAAGGTTAGGCATGGTTAAGGTTAAGGTTAAGGTTAGGCATTGTTTCGGAGTTGGTTAAGGTTAGAACGGTTAAGTTTAGGCGCTGTTAAGGAGCTGGTTAAGGTTAGAGTTTGTGTTAGAGAATGGCAATAGACAGCCTATTTCCGCGCGACAGCTCTCAGCAGCCTCGTTGCGCGTCCTGAGTTTGCCGCGTCACGTGCCTGTCGGGGCCAATCAGGCCTACCCCGGAAGTCACTTACTGTTGCGGAACAGTTACACGCATCCGGTCCACACTCCCAGACCGGTAGGTGGCGGTATTGCACCTGCATGTTGGATACCCGCCGCCAGTAAACCGGAAACAGAAGAAGAAGCTGCGCAGCAGAAGAAGCAGGAACTTCGCCATTTCTCTCTCTTTCGTCTCAGCGGCCGCATGGCAGCTTAGCTCCACATCTCCGCTCGGCAATAAGGATACTGTGTCGCCCCGAAACAGTGTAAAACAAAACCACAGGTAGGTTTACAACACCCTGGACGACGCGTGTAGTGAATTAGAACCACTTATTTGTTGGTTTTGAGGGGAAAGACGGGCGCATTTTACACAGAAACGAGCTGCTAAATGCAGCTGTTACGTGGATCCACGGCATCATGTGGCTAACTAACGGTAAAATGGTGCCGCTTAGCTGCATGTAGCCTGACGTTAGTGAGCGAGCCGTCACTTAGTCCGTCAATAAGTTGTCTTTAGTCTGTCAATAAGTTGTCTTTAATGCTGGTGTACCATGTGTGAAGTCCTATAAGCGACAACTTTTAGTATAATGCTGTAATGGTAACGTTAGTGTCTGAAGGCTGGCAGCTCCCAGCAGTGATGCTAAGGTTAGCTAGTAGCGGTGACTTTAGGCCTTTGGTTAGCTTGGTGGATGCTTTCTGTACAGACATTTGATAAACGCAGGTTGTAAAAGCCCTGTATGGGTGTCGGATAAAATGACTAGCTACGTTATTATACGTAACGTCTACTTCCCAAGTGTCCTCCTCGCCACTTAAAACGTATTTTGGCCTTTTGACCTGGCTGGCAGTGTAGCCAGGTGCCCTGTTGACAACATCCACGTTTTGATCACATCTGTGGGGTCAATCCGCTCCTCTCTTGTTGATCATCAAACTAGTTGTACACTACAGTAGAATCACTTGATTTTACTTTCATGTTGTGTTCATTCAGATTTTTGAAGTTGCAGAAATGAATCACTGTAGATTTGCCAAAGAAGATGAGGGAACATTTCTGACACCACGAATATTATTGAATGAATGAATGAATGACCTTTATTTATAGAGCACCCTTCACAGCACGAATGCACAGGGTGCTTTACACTACAGCTTAATATAAAAACACAATAAAAACAAAATCAGAAATGAATGACAACAGACAAACGGCAGTTAAAAACAGTGAAACCAGATGGAAAAAGTAGAATAAAAGAATTTGGATAAAATCATGAGTCACTAATTAAAACACTATAAAACAGAAAAAGGCGCCTATGTGTGATTAAAAGCCTGCCTGAACAAATGTGTTTTTAGTTTTTTAAAAGAGTTCTCAGAGGGGGCAGTTCGCAGATCCAGGGGGAGAGCGTTCCAGAGCCTTGGTTCAATAATGCTTTGGCACTTTGATTTTTAAAGAGATCCACCTGCATGTCTGCAATTTGATTTGATGTGAAGGTTATGTGTGGGATGCAACTTGACAGATTGTCCATGAAATGGACCACTTGATGGTATTTCTATTATGATGTGCCATGCCTACCACATCTCATTAGCCTAGCCACCAAGGTTGTCATTTAATGATCACCTTTTTACCCGAATACTATTAATAAAATCGCCTCCTCTCCCCTCATAGACATGGCTCCCCGTAAAGGAAAAGAAAAGAAGGAAGAACAGGTGATCAGCCTGGGTCCCCAGGTGGCTGATGGCGAGAACGTCTTCGGTACCTGCCACATCTTTGCCTCTTTCAACGACACTTTTGTCCACGTCACTGACCTCTCTGGCAAGTAAGTGATGATTTTGTGGTGCTCGCCATTTGTTTGGTGACCATACCCATGCTCTTGTCTCTGAAGTGAGGACCAGGGGTGTGGTTTCAGGATCATCGCTGTACTAAGTCTGGAATAAGACTTTGTTCAGAGAATGCATTCACAACTTTGTAAAGCCTTCAGGTCTCAAAAGGATGGCTCTAGAGGGGATGAGAAAGTTGGATGTGCAGATGGTTGTGTACTGTGTGCGGTCCTTCTGAAGTAATATCTCCTCAAAATAATCCAAAGTACCCTGTAGTCCCCGTTTTGTTCATTTGGATATAGGGGTGGCCTCTGACCAATTTGAAGATCATAACTGTTGTTTGGGAGATTTTCCTGTTCATCGTGGCTTCTTTAATTATTTTCAATTTAGACATGCATGATGACATCTGTTCTTTCACTAATCCAAACTGCGACTACATAATGAATAGTAAAAAGATTATCTGCTGAGAGCAAAGGTTTTTGACATGGCATCTTAAGTCAAAGATGATAATTGTTGAGCTGATGATTTGCTGAAGGCTTTCAACACTGCTTACCAAAAGACTGAGACTAAAGACTGCCTTGTGTATACATAAAATATATATATCTTTTACTCCAGAGTCTGTTTTTTTCTTTTGAATAATGGCCTTTGAATGTCCATTAGCTCAGGGCAAAAAGTCCACTCTGTCCTTGTGTCTGTAGAGCTACCTGAAGGTCTGACTTGGGCTGGGCTTCAGGGCTTTTCAGCCGATGAGCCAAACTGAGAAATTACTAAACTGGGTCATTAAAACATGGGTTAGTTCTTGTCACACAACGACAATGTGTTAACATGCTCGTTAAAAACCCAGTTGACTCATCTCAAGCCCCCCCCCTCTTTTCTTGATCCTCCTATCACAACTGTCGGACATAGACAAACTGTCAGAGGGAAGCGACTGTTATGATTGGACGATCAAGAGGGCTGGGTTTGAGAGGTCAATTCAGCTCCCAACCGAACCCATAGTTACTGTACTATGTACTGTACCTGTACATACCAGGTGTTTGTGTCAAAATGCCTCACAGCCTTCTCTTTCCTCATTTACCTTTTTTCTCCATTTCCCCTTTCATCTCTCACCCCTCCATCCCAGGGAAACCATTTGCCGTGTGACCGGTGGTATGAAGGTGAAGGCGGACAGAGATGAATCCTCGCCGTACGCCGCCATGTTGGCTGCCCAGGACGTCGCTCAGCGCTGTAAGGAGCTGGGAATCACTGCCCTGCACATCAAGCTGAGGGCTACAGGAGGAAACAGGTACTCTCCCTTTAAATCATGGTGACCCTGTTGGAAGCTCTGTGTGGCCTCTACTCTTGGCTCACGTAGCTATTTTTATAGTTTCAGCCCAACTAAATAAAGGCTTTTTATTAGGAGACCTCCGTTCTCTCTTGTTGATGCTGTTCCTCGTCACTGCTGGAAGTAGCTTGACACCCGAGGGTTTTATCACACCAGGGCCGTGCCTCCACTAAAGAAATTCTCTTCACTAATTAATAGTCATGGGATTTGTCGACAAACCGATTTCATTGACAAATCAAAAATTTAGTTTTACACATGGAATCATGCTGAAATACCTCCTTTTTAAAATAGAGTGCTTACCAGAGGTGGGGTTATAATCTTTCAGCGTAGAAAAAAGTAATAAAATCAATTAATCGACTGACAAAAGTCTTGGGTCGACTTTAGACCAGCCGACCAATTCATTGACTATTAGTGGGCAGCTCTACCGGATACTTGACTATTTTGATTTTGTCATTGTGCATTTATGAAATATCTATCAACTTGACCATTTAGAATTAATCCAAACATGCTTTTCTGAGAGCAGAAGTTTTTGACATGGCATCTGCAGTCAAAGATGATAAATTGTTGAGCTGATGATTTGCTGAAGGCTTTCAACACTGCTTACCAAAAGACTGAGACTAGAGACTGCCTTGTGTAAAAACTGCTTGCATTTAGTTTTAAGTTGATCCTTTGTTACTTGTTATAACTCAAACGTGATTAACTGCCTTAGCGACTTTCAAGTTTCTTGAGCGTATTTCCACCCCTTTTCAACACCAATGGCCGTGTGATACTGTGATCACAGTCGATGGTGGTTATCACAATCAACTGCATTTTTAACTGCCTTAGCGACTTTCAAGTTTCTTGAGCGTATTTCCACCCCTTTTCAACACCAATGGCCGTGTGATACTGTGATCACAGTCGATGGTGGTTATCACAATCAACTGCATTTTTCTATCGCAATGCCAGTACACCCGTGTATGCATTTGGCCAGAATATGTTTTCATGATGAGAGTTGAACTTGCAAGACTAAATGTTGGTGTGTTCTTTAAGCCCTGTTCTGTACCCCTGGTGTGTGCATGTTCTGACCCGGGCCTGTTCTGCTCTTGTTTTCTGCAGAACCAAGACTCCTGGACCTGGGGCCCAGTCTGCCCTGCGTGCCCTGGCCCGCTCCGGCATGAAGATTGGACGCATTGGTACGACACTAGACTGATTCTCAGGAAATGTAAACTAGAAAATTAAAAGGAATAGTTCTAAATTAATTTATATAGTCAAATAAAACTTTTACAACTAATTAATTTGTTCTGAAGTAGCCTAATTTTAAGCTGTCATGGTGGCTGCCTTGTTTGTTTGTCATCGATATGTCATGTCACTGTTGAGTAACTTCTGGCATTGCTTGTTCATCCAGTGACGAAGGCCTATGGCAAACAAACATGGCGCCCCACATGAGAAGGATGTCTTAACCCTTTCACTGCCACACAACAGAAGGTTAACCCTTTACTATCACAACCGACGGGTTAACCGTTTGGTAGTGCGGCAGTGAAAGGGTTAAAGCCACCTCAAAATCGATTTTGTTTGTATAATGTGACATGATAAAATTAATTATGTATAATATATATATTTAGAATTATCTCCTTTCATGAAGCATGATTCCCATATGTTTATTAAATCTACAATGCTGCCACGTGGGTTATCTCCACATGTAGGACTCTAAAGAGTCTAAAAGACACAAAGATGTGAAGCTTTCATAGTATTTGTATTAAAGTCAACGTGTCATTCGGCAACCCTTTTTCATGACTAAAGGACCAATAACGGCAGTACAATTTCGACTTACACCCGGTCAACTTAATTGGTTACAGCGGGGGAGAAGGCTATTCATTTGCATATGTTGTTAAATCATAACTTTTAAAAGGTGTATATAACTTTAAAATTAAAACTTTTTGCTGAGAGCAAGAGGTTTTTGACATGGCGTCTCAAGTCAAAGATGATAACTTGTTGAGCTGATGATTTGCTGAAGGCTTTCAACACTGCTTACCAAAAGACTGAGACTGAAGACTGCCTTGTGTAAAAACTACTTAAATTCAGTTTTAAGTTGTTTAAAGTTAATCCTTTTGTTATAACTCAAAAGTGATTCACTGCCTTAGTGACTCAAGTTTCCCATAGTGTATTTCCACCCCTTTTCAATGGTGGTGTGAAAATGTGATTACAGTCAATGGTTGTTATCACAATTAACTGAATTCTGTCTTCTGCTCATCCTCTCCACACTCCCTCCCTCCTCTCTTTACGCTCTCCCTCCTCTCTCCATGCTCTCCCTCCCCTCTCCACGCTCTCCCTCCACTCTCTCCCTCCTCTCTCCATGCTCTCCCTCCCCTCTACGCTCTCCTTTCTTGCTCTCTTCAGAGGACGTGACTCCCATTCCATCAGACTCCACGCGCAGAAAGGGAGGTCGTCGTGGTCGCCGTCTGTAAAATGTTCTCTTCCTGAGTGTTCACTTAATAAACGGGTGGAATACAACCTCTTTATGACTCATTATTAATTAAATGGTGGAATAGAGCTAAGACTTTTAAGTTAGTAAAAGGGTGTAATACAATCTCCTTTGAGAAAAAGTATTGTTCTCTTGGACATCGAGTCAAAAGCCCAAGGACTAGGATAATGATATAAAATAAGTATCGAGTTAAGTAGAGACTTGAGGAGGGCAGCAGTGTAGCAGCAGGGAGTGTACAGTTACTTGATATATTAAAAAAATACCCATAATAAAATGGCTTTCACAACCTTTATTAAAAGCAAAAACTAGGAGAGGATTTTCTTTATTTATTAAAACTGGTTCCTTGACGATAAGTCTCAACTTTACATGAACATAATATTGGAATAAAAAAAAAAATCAGCTGTACAAAGACTACAGACTTGGGTACTTTCACATTCACCTCAAATTTTCAATTGGATTTTTACAGTTATCTATCCCAGGTACAATATAACTACAATCTTTCTAAATTAATATCACTCTGGTTTTGGAGATGATTCGGTCAGTAAGGGCATGTTTTAATCTACCTTGAAATCTGGGATGGCAATGACATGATAACATTTTTATTTTTTGAATCTTGTTTTTATAAATAGTTATATCTCAGTTTACCAATAACACTAACTCATTGAATAAAGCAAGGTAATCTGATGCCATGAGTTATTTAAATACAAATAAGATGTGGTAATGTGTTATTTTATTGAGAATTCCACAAGGATTATTGTACATAGTTTGTAAGGCATGTAAGAACTTTTGGTTTAATTTTTGTGATTAACTATTTTGGGTGTAAAATGAAGGGGTCCCCTCATAGTTGTAAAATTATTTTATGTGCTTTAGAGACACCCACTCATATGCAACCAGGGGCAGTTTAACTGACATTAAACTGCTGTTTCAAGAGCTCAATGGGGGAAAATACCGGTACTCGGCAGCCTGTGAGTGGAATAAACTGCCAGTGTCTATAAAAGGTATTGACTCAGAAAGACATTTTAAACGAGCTATGAAGGAATGGCGTAGTCACGCATGATAATGATATATACAGGTATTCTGTAGACTTTGTATATTCATATTTACATTCATAATGCTTGGAACATTTTATTTGTGCATACTCATCATCTTGCCCCCCCCCCCCTTTGAGGACCACAATGGAAACAAACCATTGATACATTTAATACTAATATTTCATCCTGTCTCTGTCAATTTCTTTTGGGGGCAGCATTGTTGGAACTTTGTAGGCCCAGCAACTAGGTGAATTTGAAAGCCATTACAATCGATATATGGGTAACGCATTACATCAAATTATTGTAGATTTACATTTCATTCTTGTGAAGAATACCCGGGCTATGATGGCTATATAAACGGTGCATTTATATAGCCCTTTACAATTTTGTTCCTCACATTCACCCATTCACAGCATAGTCAACCATGCAAGGTGCCAACCTGCTCATCGGGAATAATTGGTTAAGTGTCTTGCTCAAGGACACATCGACACCCTGCCCGGGAGGAGCGGGAACCTTTCGATAACCACACGACTGATCTACCTCCTGAGCCACTGTTGCCCCTGATGGACAACTTCATAGTTCAGGACGGGGTGAGATGGAAGGCTCTCGTTCACAACTCGGAGTAGGCTGGTGAACATGTTTCACAATAAAGGTCCGTGTCGACTACACTGGCCCATCCTGTGGTGACGTTCAGGCTGTTGCCGGAGGTGTAGAGGTCACGGAGGTCGGACCTCATGCCAGAGGTTATGTACTGTACTGTATGTACAGTTCCCAGGTTGAAGCTCACATTCCAGCGAGGGTCGACATTGTCGTAGATGACCTTGGTCTGATAGCCAAGAGTGCCTGTCAATACCTGGAATCGGCTACAAAACCACCTGAACCTGCAGCCTCATTGCTTTTACCAACCGGTTCGTGCGTATTGCTAATCTGATTGGCCACTGACGTTTCTGGTCATGTGACATGTGCGCCCAATCGTGTGACGGCAATTTCTTTGGACGGTTAAGCTTAGGCGCTCTTTCGAAGTTGGAACGCCAGCCCTGATTCCAAACTCTAACCTTAACCAACTGCGAAAGAGTCGCCTAAGCTTAACCAGTGATAAACTAGGCGTTGGGTCGTTTGCAGGCTGTTTGGCGTGGAAATGGACACGCTCGTCATGCGATTGGGCACACATGTCACATGACCAGAAACGTGCATGGCCAATCAGAGCGCAAAACGGGAAAGCGGAAACACGAACCGTTTGGTAAAAGCATAGACGCGAACCTGCATGAGCTGGTCTCACTGGTTGCTTTTAAAACTTCTAAGCGATATGGAGTCCAGCACATCTGGATGCAGATGTTTTGACTGACTTTAAATGGTTCTGTGAATTGTTTTTGTTTCAATTGCTATATGTTTGTTTTTTTAATAGTTTTCGTCTGTAAATGTGAAATTGTAACTGCTGCTGCCTGTCTTGGCCAGGACGCTCTTGTAAAAGAGATTTTTCATCTCAATGGGACTTTTTCCTGGTTAAATAAAGGTTAAAAAAAATACCTTCACGAAGCCATCGGGTTTGGACCATCTATCGCCCGCAGACCCGTGGCATATTTGACTGACGGTGAGGTGGGCCTCGCTCCTGTGGGCAGCAGTTGCTGGTGACCATCTTGCTGGACTTACACACACGGTTCCAGGCATCGTGGGAGCTAGAGGCGGACCCCACGGGACACGTGTCGGAGCAGCGCTGGATGAGGGCGTGTTCCAGGATGTAGTAATAATAATAATAAATCTAATTTCTATAGCGCCTTTCAGGAAACCCAAGGTCTCTTCACAATCAAGAGGGCTAGGGAAAGGGGGCAATATGGGGGGGGGGATGAGGGCAGGTAAGGGATAATGAACCTAAACTAATGGGGAAAAGCCTTGCTGAAAAGGTGTGTTTTGAGAGCAGATTTGAAGGTGTCCAGGGTTGGGGCGTTGTGGATTTCAGGGGGGAGAGAGTTCCAGGGGGTAGGGGACGCCACGCTGAAGGCTCTGTCAACGGGAGTAGTCACTCCCTCTCTTTTCTTGGGATGGATCGTTCTTAGCAGAGAAGAGAAGGTCAGGGGTCCATCTGCACCCCCCCCATCTGAGTGAACCTCTCCCTGAAGGTGTAACTGAAGCTTTCCTTGCCGTCACGGTTGTTTCCGTTTCAGTTTAAACTGTATTTGAACAGGGACAGCACACATTAATGAACATAAATGTAAATGTGTGAGACAGTGTTAGTAGCCAAAGCTAATTTTCAACTGTTGTCCCTGGGCCCGGTGTTAAAAAGCCACTAAAAAATAAAGCATAACATATATGGCATACAGGTCATTAAGAACAGGATAAAAACACATCATGCAAAATATTTACATCAGACATGTACAGACAATGTACAAACAAACATTAATACTACATATTAGGTACAGGCAAGCATATGGGGTTAGAGTTCTGCAGGGCTGTTATGTTCACACTTCACATGTGTAGTTATTTCTTAATCATGTTTTGAAAGTGTGTTTGAATGGTCTGTGTGTTTCTATATTGCGGATGTAACTTGGAACGGAATTCCAGGTCTTGGCAGCTCTCACTGGGAGAGGGCTGATGTGCAAAATGTACTTAATGGAACAGTCACCCGGTACAACAGTTCTGGTCCCTCTTTCAATACTTGGCCGCAGCCAATCTTTGTGTTGGCAATGACATTCTGGAAAAGGAGACGTGTTGTACAACAAATTAATAAATAAATAAAGTCATGACAATAGTTTTAAAATAAAGAGTTATGAGAACAGGGTGGAATAATAACCAACTTGGCTTCAAAATCATAGGGGAAAGCCAACGCCCATCTTTTATTCTGGCATAAAAAGTTGATTATCGACTTGAATATAATTTCCACTTCAAAAAAATATAGTCCACATCCTTTTTGTAAATATTATTACAACTCCTGATAGACTAAAAACAAAGCAACGTTTTCACCCCAACATGGTCTTCATCAGACAAATGACCCACATGACAGGTAGAGTTGAACCCTTTCACTGCCACACTACAGAAGGTTAACCCTTTACTATCACACTACCGTCGGTTACCGTCGGTAGTGTGATAGTAAAGGGTTAACCTTCTGTAGTGTGGCAGTGAAAGGGTTAACCTGCTGTTGTGTGCCAGTGAAAGGGTTAACCTTCTGTGTATTGTTGCAGTGAAATGGTTAACGGTTTTGTAGTGCAGCAGTGAAAGGGTTAAATAGGCAACAAGCCAATGACATCACGCTGACATCACTGGGAAAAATCATTCGGGCCCGAAAGAGATATAAATATAGTATGAAATATAAGCCTCAGTCAGGCCTCTTTTTAACCCCTTCACTGCCGCCCTACCAAACGGTTAACCCTTTCACTGCCACACGACAGCAGGTTAACTCTTCTCTCTCTCTCTCCCCCTCCCTCTATTTCTATCATTCTCCCTCTCTCTCCCTCTATTTCTATATCATTCTTCTCTCTATCTCTATTTCTATCATTCTTCTCTCTCTCTCCCCCTATTTCTATCATTCTCTCTCTATCTCTCTCCTCTCCCTCCCTCCCTCTATTTCTATCATTATTCTCTCTCTCCCTCTCTCTCTCTCTCTCTCTCTCTCTCTCTCTCTCTCTCTCTCTCTCTCTCTCTCTCTCTCTCTCTCTCTCTCTCTCTCTCTCTCTCTCTCTCTCTAATAAATTCACAAATCAGAGGATCTCTGAGTGCTAGGAGGCAGTATTCCCTTAGAGGGGCACAGTCATTAACACAACGCAATGTCCACAATGACATCACTGCTGGTCACATTCAAACGTATTTTACTCTCAATAACTGTCAAATTAAATGTATGTCTGCAAAACTAGAGTTTTTTTGGTTGCATGTGGAAAGTTTTGGATTATATGCAAAATACATGTTCTATGTCCTTTCTTGACCCTGCCGTGGTGTTGGTTCATCCTTCAGCACCCGCGCCGTCTTCCAGTACTATTGGGTAACAGTACTGTATATTTGCATATCGTATATGTCACAAATGTAACAGTACTATATACCTGTATGTCATAAATGTCATGTATGTTGTGTATGTCATAAATGTCACTATGAATTGAAAATGGGGGACCCTGATGTAAGTAAGTAAGTAAGTAAGTAAGTAAGTAAGTAAGTAAGTAAGTAAGTAAGTAAGTAAGTAAGTAAGTAAGTAAGTAAGTAAGTAAGTAAGTAAGTAAGTAAGTAAGTAAGTAAGTAAGTAAGTAAGTAAGTATTTATAAAGCACCTTTCATACATGTCATGTAGCTCAAAGTGCTGTACACAAACATAGGCATATATAACGATAAAAGCAATAAAGTCACAGTGATCAGTTAAGATCAATGTTTAAAAAAAATACAAAAAAAAAATAATAATAATAATAATAATAATAATAATAATAATAATAATAATAATAATAATAATAACGTAAAAATTAAAATAACGTAAAAATGAAAACATGAAAACAGTCATTTGCTTACCAGTTTGGGAGAACAGGTCCGCACAAACATGTCCGCTCAGATGTAAACAAGACGAAAGTCTTTCTCTGGTCTGCATCCCCTATTGTGTGTATTGAGCCGTACTGTATTGTACCCATTCTGCAATCTGTTAAATAAAGTTTTCATTCATTCATTCATTTATTCATTCATTCATTCATTCATTCCATCCCTTCCTGATAAGCCACCGTCCAGCCAATGGAGCCGGTCTTTAGCCAAAGATACTTTGCATAATTAGTCTCTGTTGAACTTCGACAGCCATTACCCCTATCTAGGCTGCTAGGACGACACTGTATAATACACATACTGCACACATTACTAGAGAGGCCTTTCCACTTCTCACTTCTGTCTACCGTTGGACATAATGAATGGTTTTGTGATGAGGAGTTAGCCTCGTTGTCTCGTATCCTCGTGCCCCCCCCCCCCCCCCCCTGTCAGGAGGCTGGATAAGGATGCGCTGGTTCCAGGTCTACCTGCTGGCCCTTGTCGCGGCGTGCTGCCAGGTCAGGGCCAGCGTGTCCGACAGCTTCAGAGACTGCAGCCAGTTCTTCTACATACACACGCCGCCCGCGGGGGTCCGGGGGGGCGCTGACCTGAGGAAGATCTGCCAGAGGTAAGATAAGATAAGATGATCCTTTATTAATCCCCTTGGGGAAATTCAGGTGTCAAAGCAGCACGGGGGAGGGGGGGGGGATAAAGAGCTTCACAGTCCCATAATATACTATAAGATAATACAACTATAAGATACAATATAAAAAGTACAAGATACAAGATAGTACAAGGTAAGTAGGTATACCTACAGCAGAATTACACAAGGGAATACAGTGTATGTAACGGATGGTACCGCGAAGCGCAGTCACGAAGGACTACAGATGTTGTGAAGTGACTGTGGCGAGTAGCGGTGCTATGGGTTAAACTCACTCTCATGTTGTGAAGTGACTGTGGCGAGTAGCGGTGCTATGGGTTCAACTCACTCTCATGTTGTGAAGTGACTGGGGCGAGTAGCGGTGCTATGGGTTAAACTCACTCTCATGTTGTGAAGTGACTGTGGCGAGTAGCGGTGCTATGGGTTAAACTCACTCTCATGTTGTGAAGTGACTGTGGCGAGTAGCGGTGCTATGGGTTCAACTCACTCTCACCCTCAAAAGACACATAGACACGTTACAAAGCAGTGAGTTCACGTCTTGGTATAGCGGTCTGTGCTGTTGCCCGCGGTGTGGGAGACCGGGGTTCGAAACTCCCCTCGGGGCATCGAACTTTAAGGTGACGATGTCACAACCATTACATATACCCATGATATTTGTATACCTGAGACTGACTGTATATAAATAAATATGAGCAAATAAATAAGTATATGAGTACTGAAGACACTATAGCGGTAGGGCGGGCCATATTTTTTTTTTGGAAAATCAATCGAGTGGGGTGTCTAAAATATGTGTTTTTTTGTGGGGAATTCAAATATGGGATTATTTTTCTAATCGGATAACTCCTACCTACATTGTTTTGGATTTCAAAATGGCCGATTTGACCATTTTTCACCCCTTGGCCATACATGGATGCCAACATGAATCTGAAGGAAATCCTAACATGCAAGGTGTCTAAATGATGTGTTTCTTAATGGGGAATTCAAATATGAGTTCATTTTTGGGATAGGATAACTCTAACCTACATCATTTTGGATTTCAAAATGGCAGATTTTACCATTTTTCACCCCTTGGCCATACATGGATGCCAACATGAATCTGAAGGAAATCCTAACATGCAAGGTGTCTAAATGATGTGTTTCTTAATGGGGAATTCAAATATGGGGTAATTTTTGGGATAGGATAAATATAACCTGCATAATTTTGGATTTCAAAATGGCTGATTTTACCATTTGAACCCATTGGTATTGTATTACAAAATTGCAAAGATAAAAAATATATGGGAAATCATTTATAATGACAAAGCCATCAAATTTATTAACAAGTGAACTGTATATAACTGGATACAACTCCAAAGATCAATAATAATAATACTAACAATAATAAATTGTATTTGTAATGCACACAAACACCTAAGTGCTAAATCTCGATCTCCTGACTTTGCCAGGTTCCAATATCTTGATTGGACTCATTCTTGGATGGCAAGATCTCCTACTGTACTGCTTTAGCCACCAACCTACAAACACAAACTTAAAGTCAACGTCAGCCATAAATAGGTGAGCTCTTTCCAGAACTACTCAGCAGAAACCTCTGTAACCATTTAAACAAACGTCTCAATGCATTGAGAAAATCCATGGGGCTCCATCAATCCTCTATCTTCTTAAATTTTATCAGGTTGCACAAGTCCTGCTTGGATTCATTCTTGGACATCAGCCTCCTGCTGGTCTCCTGAGCCCTGATCCCTCCATCCCTTTTTTCTTGTGAAAAGTACTTAGCAGAGGCCTCAGTCACCATTTTAACAACCCTCTCGATGCTTTGTGTGTGGCAAGGCCAGTCGAGAACCTCCATGGGGGTGTTGATTAAGTTCTTCACCTCGGAGGTGCTTAGGGAGCAGGTGAGAGGTGGCTCTGACAAATCTTCTGACCAGCTGATTAAGCCACCAATGCTGGAAGCGTCACTATTGATGTGAGGTGTTCTTCTGATACTGACACAGGAGTCTCCCAGCTGAGTGTCTGGATCCCCCTCTCCCCTGATGGCCAGGATTCTCTCCACCCCCTCAATTCTCTCTTTTTGATCCTCAGAGCACAGCAGTGTTTGGAGGATGGCTTCACTGTGGGCATACCAAGCAGATCTTCTCACAGTTGGCATCACAACATCCAGCACCTCCTTCCTCTGAGACTTGAGGCAGTCCAGCTGAAACAGGATGTGCCTAGGCCCTTCGATCCAGGAGTGCTTGACCTTCATGTTGAACCAACATGGATAATACACTCCAATGATGAATTCCACAATGCATTGTAGATTATTCAGGTTCTTTCTTTTAAGTTGATGCTTTGACACCCAGAGCCTGAGGAGTCTGTTTGCTGTGGTGAGCCAGCGGCTGTGGTTTACCGGTCCAATCTCCAGCAGAGCCAGCCTTGCAGAAAGCACTCCATCCCTGATTGCACAGACCAGCTTATAGCCATAGTGTTGATCAGTTGAGAGATCTTGAATGCTCTTCTCAGGCAGCTTGATCAGCGGAGGGCCAAGAAAGATCCTGGTGAAGTTAGGATTGATCTCCGTGTCTGTAACAGAATCAAGGAGCTGTCCTATTGGCCCAGACAATTTGTTGTCTGACAGAGTAGCCCCATCAACTTCAACAATGAGACAGCGCAGTGGAAGTTCACCAGTGTGCAGGCTGCACACCAACCAGACCAGCTTTCTCCCCAGGTGCAGCTCCAGCGTCCGCATTACACCTGCCTTCACTCCAGTGTTGACATTGGTCGAGTCTCCTCCAATGGCCCACAAGGTCTTATCAGAACCTCTCTCTTTCAGCCAGGCAAACAGGACCTTAGCAATCTTCTCTGCATGGGACTCCTCTTTAGTTGCTTTCTCTGGTGTAAAGTGGAACAGATAGTTGCTGCCAGGCTCACTAGCAACTTCAATGAGCTCAACTTCAGGGACTGTAAGGAAGCTCTCAACATCCTTCCTGGCAACCTTGTCTGCTGCTGCAAAGCTTTCTTCTTTGCCCCTTCTCCTTTTCTCTGCCTTCTTTTCCATCCCCTGCCTTTCCAATGTTTTAAGAAGATAGAGGATTGATGGAGCCCCATGGATTTTCTCAATACATTGAGACGTTTGTTTAAATGGTTACAGAGGTTTCTGCTGAGAAGTTCTGGAAAGAGCTCACCTATTTATGGCTGACGTTGACTTTAAGTTTGTGTTTGTAGGTTGGTGGCTAAAGCAGTACAGTAGGAGATCTTGCCATCCAAGAATGAGTCCAATCAAGATATTGGAACCTGGCAAAGTTCAAGAAGTCAGGAGATCGAGATTTAGCACTTAGGTGTTTGTGTGCATTACAAATACAATTTATTATTGTTAGTATTATTATTATTGATCTTTGGAGTTGTATCCAGTTATATACAGTTCACTTGTTAATAAATTTGATGGCTTTGTCATTATAAATGATTTCCCATATATTTTTTATCTTTGCAATTTTGTAATACAATACCAATGGGTTCAAATGGTAAAATCAGCCATTTTGAAATCCAAAATTATGCAGGTTATATTTATCCTATCCCAAAAATGACCTCATATTTGAATTCCCCATTAAGAAACACATCATTTAGACACCTTGCATGTTAGGATTTCCTTCAGATACATGTTGGCATCCATGTATGGCCAAGGGGTGAAAAATGGTAAAATCTGCCATTTTGAAATCCAAAATGATGTAGGTTAGAGTTATCCTATCCCAAAAATGAACTCATATTTGAATTCCCCATTAAGAAACACATCATTTAGACACCTTGCATGTTAGGATTTCCTTCAGATTCATGTTGGCATCCATGTATGGCCAAGGGGTGAAAAATGGTCAAATCGGCCATTTTGAAATCCAAAACAATGTAGGTAGGAGTTATCCGATTAGAAAAATAATCCCATATTTGAATTCCCCACAAAAAAACACATATTTTAGACACCCCACTCGATTGATTTTCCAAAAAAAAAAATATGGCCCGCCCTACTATAGCGGTATGAACAGGATTAACACTATGTTGCTATAGGTACAAAGACAAGCCGCGCTACGCCACGCTGTACGACGCCGGCCGACGCCTCGCCCTCTACTCCGCCTACACCTTCAAGAAGTCCGACGGCACGCAGAGAATGGACACGCCCTGGATGTACGAGCCACAGGTATTCATAACATTCTCCTTGCATTTTGGGGCGGCTGGGTGACGTAGGACACGTGATGCAAGGCTTCTATCCTCCCTACGACCGACCAGTGGGGGGAATAGTCAAGCAACGTTCAAGACAGGGGAGGGGAGAATTGAAGGGAAGAATTGGCGATACGAAATTGGGATGGGAGAAAAATAGAAAATAAGGAGAAAAAGTGGATAAAAAAAACATTCTCCTTGCATAACATTTTCTCTGTCGTTTAATGGTGATCACCTCTTTATTGGATCACAATCACCTGTTATTTGCCAAGACAGTAAAATAACGGTAAATGTCTGGCAGCAACAGTTGCCAAATACTTAATGTCAAATTACAGTAAAATCAAATACATTTACAGATTACAACCTTTATTTAATGGTTAATATTTTGATAAAAGGTAATTTACTGTATTTTCTATGGCATTTACACATAAAGTAGAAAAACAAAAGTAACCTGTAAAATAATACAGTGCATCTTTTTTACAGTGATACCAAGAGGTGTGTGATGGATGATGTAATTGATGACATACTATGAATAGAAAGTAGCACTGCAGCGCTGCGGCTGTTTCTGTGTTCCATGGTCTCGTTCGACGCCTGCTGTGTTGTATTATCCACCAATAACCTGTTCATTGCAAAAGTTATACCCTATAATACCAGTATATTTTTCTATTTTCCATTGTGTTTATTTGAATGGAAGGCTTGCGTGACCGTTTTTAGGTTGAGCAGATTTCCCTGCATTACATGACCTATAGGACCAATGAAACACACTCAAAACGAATGCTCTAGTGTCAGAAATCTATTGGTGTCAATCTGAGAACTAAGCTTTTTTTTATCCTGGCTTTGTGGAGATGACGGACTTTGTCTTATAACTATAATTCCCTATTTGTGTATTTTTAAAAACTTCTTAACAGGCCAAAAGTGGCCATTTTCGTTTTCGTTTTTGAGGACTGCATACTTCTTTTGAAAATCTAAATCCTATACTTTATTCTTATAGCACATGCATGAGCCTGGTCTCTTTTGAAAGATAACATTCAGGAGTTTCTGATACAATAAAGAACATTCACCTTTAGTGCTAATGAAATAGAGTAACATAGGTCTGAACTTGAGTTGTAGAAAAACTTACGTTACTCATGTTTTTCTGTAGTAGTTGCAATATCCAATAGTATATTTCCAGAAAAAATTGGTATGGCTGGAAAAACACCTGGGGTCCATGAAGTCTTGTGTAGTACATGAAGCGGACAGTGACGGTTAGCCTAGGTATTGTCCGACTAACACCTCTCCCGAAGGCTAACCGGCCATGTCCGCTTCCATTCATTGTGCTAAGTTAGGCTAACGTGCAGCCAGATAGCTTTCTACTGAACGCACAGAGAGGAAACTGGTATCTATCTTCTTGTCTCTCTCTGGAGAAGACGGTAAGATAATTTCCCCAAATGTTGGCGTGTTCCTTTAACGCTCCTCGTCCGCCCGCAGCTGTCCTCCTCCGACGAGAGCGGCGACATGAAGACGCTTCCGCTCAGCGCCCACACCGACCCCCTGATCGAGGAGAGCCAGGCCGTGCTCGAGGACTACGTGGACGCGGTGGGGTACCGACGTGGCCCGCTGAACCCCGACCAGCACCAGGCGGAACCCGACGACAAGTCCTCCACCTACACCCTGACCAACGTGGTCCCGCTGGTCCCGGACTTCCTGGACGCCGCCTGGAGCCCGTACCTGCGCGTCGTCCGTCGACGCCTCAACAACTTCTGCTATGGCGAGTCCTTTGTGGTCGCCGGGGTGACAGTCTCCGGGGCGACCGTGCGGCGAGGCGACAGGGGGGGCCGTCGCATGGCGATCCCCAAACACCTGTGGCTGGCATACTGCTGCCCGCGGTTCGACCGTAACGCGCCGTACGAGGTGAGGTTCATGTTCCCCAGCTACGGAGGCTACGCGCTGAATGAACAGACGGACCACGGTGTGGCGGAGGTCCCGCTGAAGACGCTGGAGGGCTTCCTGAAGAGCCACGCGGACGTGGAGGGCAACCTGGCCCTGTTCTACAGAGACTGTGTGACAGAGAACCCTGTTGATTGATTGATTGTGTGTGAATGAGTAAAATGTGAGGAACAAAATTGTAAAGCGCTTTGGATAAAAGCTGCTATATATAAATGCAGCCATTTACCATTTACATGAGACAAACAACATACCTAGTCAATCTAGACCAGGTTGTCATTTGGATAACTAGTTGAACAGGGTGTCAAGTCTTTTGGATAATCAATCCAAGGGTGGAGGTTTGCTTGAGCTGTGGAACCTCTCACTATGTGACAAATGGTCCCGACTGTCTGTAAACTGTAAGTTACATTGTTAATTTAGTTTGTATTTACTTTTCTAGTTTAAGTTAATTCAATTAAAGAAATTGTAACTACAATATTGTATCTACAATTACATTTAAAACATTGTTTGTTTTTCAACCATATCTGTTGACAATATAATTTATTTATTGAATGCTACATCCTGCTACCTTTTTCAGCTTCTCTATTTCAAGGCAATATTTACAAAAACTAGTAATTTCCTATACAAACATGTTTCGTACTATTTATGCATAATAATCATCTGTTCTGTGCGCACGCGAGGGAACATGTATGCGCATGGGAACGTGCGTGCACATGGTGTCATTTAAACAGTACAACCACTTCTGAAATTACCACTGCACCCCTGGGTATCTATAATATGCTGAAATGTCCCTGTGGTCTGGTGTGTATGTCAGACAAACAAAAAGAGCTTTAAGGACTTGCATATGAACATAAGACTGCAAAACATATACAAAACATGGATTATGCTTTTGCTCGACATGCACAGGCTAACCACAGCTCTGCCATTACTCTGTAGTATTTATATATTTATATATAGTTTAATCACCTGTGCATTGTATGTTACTGTTGCACTTTACTCAGGGTGTCCGCGGATCCTTAAAAAGTCTTAAAAAGTCTTAAATTGGTTTATCAATAATTAAGGCCTTAGTTTGTCTTAAAATGTCTTAAATCCATTTTCAGAGGTCTTAAAAATGCCATAGAAAGGAAAGATAAAATGCCATGTCATGTTTTATTATGAAATCTGGGGAAGTGCGGTTAACGGGAGATAAAGTCGGGAGTTTTTATTGACCGCGTTGTAGCATCACGCAGACCGGAATGGGGCGGAACCAACACGGGTCCTTATGTTGGCCGGGAACAATTTCAGTGGAGTCTAGCTAACGTTAGCAAGGCGAAGCGGAAGCGATAACGTTACGTTTAGTTTAGCATTTGCACTCGTTAATATGGGAAAGTGCCAATTCAACGAGAACTGGCTCGACAATCCACTGTTTGCGCCATGGTTGGTCCCAGTCAAAGACCATTACGAGGCCTGCTGCAACAACAAAAAAAGAGCAGTCGAGTCGCACATGCTGAGCAGCGCTAAGCGTACCTCTGCAAAAACGGCGCCTGCAAACTACTATTTCGAATTTCTTTTCGGCCCCGCCATCTCAGGTAGGACTATAACATCTGCACCAACAGAAGTCTGGATAACATGCGGCTCCACGCCAACACTTGAAGCTGAGGTCTTAACTTGAAAATAATCTATTCACGGATGTAAACAAGGACACGTTTGTGTTTATGTTCGATGAGAGTCACCCACTATGTATTTTTTCCTCCCACCCACCCCCTCCTAATGTACAGTATCCTCCCATCATATGTATGTTAGGATCTATGGGTAACAGTACTGTATATTTGCATATCTTATATGTCACAAATGTAACAGTACATATGTCCCTATGCCATAAATGTCATGTATGTTGAGTGTCATAAATGTCACTATGAATTGAAAATGGGGGACCCTGATGTAAACAAGACTAAAGTCTTTCTCTGGTCTGCATCATCTTAACAATTGTGTGTATTGAGCCGTACTGTATTGTACCCATTCTGCAATCTGTTAAACAAAGTTTTCATTCATTCAACCAAACCACAAAAACAAAACGACTGGATGAATAAATGAAAAACTTTATTAACAGATAACAGATCAATACACACAATTGTTAAGGGGATGCAGACCAGAGAGACTTTCGTCTTGTTTACATCAGGGTCCCCCATTTTCAATTCATAGTAACTGTACTGTTACATTTGTGACATATGCAAATATACAGTACTGTTACCCAGAGATCCTGACAGAAAATATATACATATGATGGGGAGGAGACTGTACATTAGGGGGGGGGGGGGGGGGGGGGGGCGTTGGACATTTACGGTGCCCAGTTTCTAATTGCAGCCTCCCGTAGGTGCTCTTTAAGAGCGGTTTTGAATGTGGGCAGGGGTAAAGTGGGTTTTAGGAGTGAGGTTAAGCAGTAGTCTGACCAGTTTGTTTTGTGATGTTTGTAATCTTGTTTTTAGGGCCTTTGAGGTGCTTTGGTACCATGAGGTGCAAGCATAGTCGTAGTACCCTTGAATGAGTGCTCCTGTTAGAGTCTTCAGGGTATTCTTGTTTACCAGAGAGGAGATCCGGCACAAGAATCTAGTTTGTTGGTTGACTTTTTTGATACCCTGGGGAGGGTGGTAATAGTTATGTGTTCTGACAGGTATCAGTCCCATTGGTGATAATCATGTGTTCTTACAGGTATCAGTCCTATGGTAGTATGTGTTCTGACGGAAATGTGGCTGTTGCACTTGCTGCTTGGCCCCTGGTATATTTTGTATAGCTATATTTGCTATTTATGTTTGGTCACCCCTTTGTTGAAATTCATCCAATCCAGTTACTCCTTTAAGTTCAAGATTTTTAAGTTTCCAAGTTATCTTTTAATATACATCTTTGGACCAACGTGTCCCTAAACTTAAACTAATTGGTGTCGTTGCATGATTTTTGCCATTTTGTTATTGTGAAATTGGTATTAAATTTAATTCTGAGTGGCATTAAAAAGTCTTAAAAAGCCTTAAATCTGACTGGGCTAAACCTGCAGATACCCTGTTACTGTTACATTTGTACTCTGGTTAGATGCCAAACTTATTTTCGTTGTAATGTACTTGTGCTGTATAATGACAATACATTTGAATCTAATCTAATCTCATTTTGATCAGTCACAAATTGCTTTCATGCTACCTGTAATATTTCTGCACACAGTGCTGTGGTTCTACGGTTCTATGGTTCTACGGTTCTACGGTTCTATGGTTCTATGCTTTCACACGTTCAGGCATCCGGAGGAGATCTTTCGTTAATGTGTTCTTACAAACTATTTACGAAGATAGTTACGTACACTTTCGATCATGAGGTCCAATATGTGTGTGAATTCTATGTTCTTCTATAAAAAAGAGATGATTTACATACAATATTGTATTTATTTATCATTTTAAAAGCAAACAAATGAGCCTGTTTTGGAAAGGGACATCATTCCTTTCAGAAAATGTTCATATTGTGGTGAAAAGATTTTTAACAGTATATGTCCGTCACAGGGTGGACATATTTTATAGTTTATTATCATAATATTGAACCGGAATTATCTGAAAATATGTGTGGGAGCTCAGGCTCAGCTTATATATTTTAATCCAACTTGAGTTTATTATTCATGATAAGGCATAAAGTTAATGGGGAATTAAAAGAACACGCCAACATTTTGGGAAATTAGCTTACCGTCTTCTCCAGAGAGAGACGAGAAGATAGATACCAGTCTCCTCTCTGTGCGTTCAGTAGAAATCTATCTGTCTGCACGTTAGCCTAGCTTAGCACAATGAATGGAAGCGGACAGTCTGGGTTAGCCTAGGCATTGTCCAACTAACATCTCTCCCGAGGGCTAACCAGCCATGTCCGCTTCCATTCATTGTGCTAAGCTAGGCTAACGTGCAGCCAGATAGCTTTCTACTGAACGCACAGAGAGGAGACTGGTATCTATCTTCTCGTCTCTCTCTGGAGAAGACGGTAAGCCAATTTCCCAAAATGTTGGCGTGTTCCTTTAAGACACTATAATTTAATTGGAACAAGGTATAGAAAGCTGTGAGTATAAGCGTGGTCAACATCCAGCCAGCCTTTGATCCCTTCATGGGGCTCTGTAAATTCTGTTAACTTAACTTTAGCGAGAATAGACAATAAAGCTCAGTGGTACTCCATTTAGAGAGCAGAGTTTACGATTATTGCTGTGTGTGTGTGTGTGTGTGTGTGAGATCCAACTCCCCTCGCAGTTTAATCAAACACTGTATCAATAATACTTACTCTCTTTGCCATTGAGAGCTATAAAACGCACTCTCTCTCTCTGTTCTCCTCCCTCTCTCTCTCTCTCTCTGTTCCCCCTCTCCCCTCTCTCTCTATTCACACACTCTGTTCCCCCTCTCTCTGTTCCCCCTCCCCCCTCTCTCTCTATTCATACTCTCTCTATTCACACTCTCTGTTCCCTCTCTCTCTCTTCACACTATTCACACTCTCTCTCTCTGTTTCCCCCCTCTCTCTCTCTCCCTCTTCACACTCTCTCTCTATTCACACTATCTCTCTATTCACTCTCGCTCTCTCTCTCCACACTCTGTTCCCCCTCTCCCTCTCTTCACACTCTCTCTCTCTGTTCCCCCTCCATCTCTCTCTCTTCACACTCTCTATTCACACTATCTCTCTGTTCCCCCTCTCTTCACACTCTCCACACTCTCTCTCTCTTCACTCTCTCTGTCCCCCCTTCCTCTCTCTCTATCTCTTCTCTCTCTCTCTCTCTCTCTCTCTCTCTCTCTCTCTCTCTCTCTCTCTCTCTCTCTCTCTCTCTCTCTCTCGCTCTCTCCCTCTACTGGTTGCCACATGTGGACGACATCCGCGGACGTCTCAATAATTACCGCCACGGCACCGCATCATGTGATCACTGCCGGCGGCCACACCGTCTGCCACGACAACGTCAACTGCTTGGCTGTGTGCCAAAACACCTACTGCTGACGCGTCTGTGCCCTTTGAACTCCGGCACAAGTTCCCAACGTTTGCGGCCTACAACAGGCTCAACGACGTCACGGACAACTTGGTGACTTTGACGCAGGCTGTGTGGAGGCCCTGGTCGAGAGAGAGAGCTGGACGTAGATGGACGAGACTTCCAACGGTTCGACGGACACTGTCGAAACTGACCTGTTCTCCCAAGCATACAACCTTCCCTCCCCCTAGTATTAGTAACCTAGTAACCACCCTCCTCCAACCTACCACCTCCCCTCCCCTTCCCTCCCCCACTCTCCTCCAACCTACCACCTCCCTTTCCCCTTCCCTCCCCCACCCTCCTCCAACCTACCACCTCCCTTTCCCCTTCCCTCCCCCACCCTCCTCCAACCTACCACCTCCCTTTCCCCTTCCCTCCCCCACCCTCCTCCAACCTACCACCTCCCTTTCCCCTTCCCTCCCCCACCCTCCTCCAACCTACCACCTCCCTTTCCCCTTCCCTCCCCCACTCTCCTTCAACCTACCACCTCCTTTTCCCCTTCCCTCCCCCACCCTCCTCCAACCTACCACCTCCCTTTCCCCTTCCCTCCCCCACCCTCCTCCAACCTACCACCTCCCTTTCCCCTTCCCTCCCCCTAGTAACCACCCTCCTCCAACCTACCACCTCCCTTTCCCCTTCCCTCCCCATAACCACCCTCCTCCAACCTACCACCTCCCCTTCCCTACTTTCTCTCCTGCCCCCCCCCCAATGGTTTCCTTACTTCCCTGATTGTTCCCCCACTGGCTTCTGTATTTGTTGTTTGTTGCTTGTGGTTTTATGTCTTGTGTATTCATACTGTTTCTCATGGTTTGATGTCTTGTGTATTCATACTGTTTCTCATGGTTTGATGTCTTGTGTATTCATACTGTTTCTCAAGTTTCAAGTTTCTTTAATAGTTGTCATACAGAAGTACAGAATACTTTTATACAGAATGCTTCTTACTGTTACGCTCCAGAGACTGTGCAAGACAAGATAAGTATGAAATAAAATAACATAGTATAGCATGTAAATTAGAAGTAAAAAAAATGAGGTCACAGTGTTCAGTATAGACATATGTACAATGTTCGATGCAGAATAGACGTAACTGAGTTACCATATAATATACAATACAAAGCTTCTTCTGAGTCTTTCTCATGGTTTGATGTCTTGTGTATTCATACTGTTGCTCGTGGTTTGATGTCTTGTGTATTCATACTGTTGCTCATGGTTTAATGTCTTGTGTATTCATACTGTTGCTCGTGGTTTGATGTCTTGTGTATTTATACTGTTGCTTATGGTTTAATGTCTTGTGTATTCATACTGTTTCTCATGGTTTGATGTCTTGTGTATTCATACTGTTGCTCATGGTTTAATGTCTTGTGTATTCATACTGTTGCTTATGGTTTAATGTCTTGTGTATTCATACTGTTTCTCATGGTTTGATGTCTTGTGTATTCATACTGTTGCTCATGGTTTAATGTCTTGTGTATTCATACTGTTGCTCATGGTTTAATGTCTTGTGTATTCATACTGTTGCTCATGGTTTAATGTCTTGTGTATTCATACTGTTGTTTGTTCCGTGTGGTTCTATGTTTCTCTGTTCTTTGTTTTGCTTATTGTCAGTGTCTTTGGGTTCTTGAAAAGCGCTATATAAGTAAAATGAATTATTATTATTTATTATTACTGTGTTGCTAGTATGTGACATGCTGTGGTGGGCCAGTTTGATGATGTAACGGGATACGGTGAATAATTCAATGAGCACAGGATTTATTCCATTTATTCAAAGTTATCCTACAAGAAATGGAATCTAAAAATGATTCCTTTGCTTTTAATTGGTAGGCCTTGCCCCTCCCTGCTGAACCCAAGTCGAGTCCCTGTTGTTACCCTAGTCCAAGTCCGAGTCCGAGTCCAAGTCATGAAGGTTGAGTCCACTCCACTCTGGCAGTCAAAGAGCTGACATAAAAAAGGTCGACATTAAACATAAATGACACAGCGGTCACCATTTCAAAGGGAGTTGATTTACTTTGTGACACAATAGCCAAACAAATGCACTTTTCAGCGACTTTGGGTCTTTGAAAAGCGCTATTATTATTATTATTATTATTATTATTATTATTATTATTATTATTATTATTATTATTATTATTATTATTATTATTATTATTATTATTATTATTACTAGCAATCAATATCTTATTGAGTCTGAGTCTGCACCTTCCGAGTCCAAATGCAGTCAATGCTCGAGTCCAAGTCCGAGTCATCAGTGCTCAAGTCCAAGTCGAGTCATCAGTGCTAAAGTCGAGCCACGAGTCCTCAAAATCAGTCCAGGACTCGTATACTCCAGTACTACAACACCGGCGAGAACCACTGCACATAACCACAGACGAGAATTGAATTGAATTGAAAACTTTATTAACAGATTGCAGAATGGGTACAGTACAGTACAGCTCAATACATATAATTGTTAAGGGGATGCAGACCAGAGAAAGACTTTCGTCTTGTTTACATCAGGGTCCCCCATTTTCAAATCATCATAACATATATGACACACACATACAGATAGACAGTACTGCTACATCTATACATTTATGACATACCAGACTTGCAAATACAGTACTGTTTGTGATATAAAAAGAGTCCAGAAAAGAGAGTATATACATTTGACGTAGAAACTGTACATTGGAGGAGGTTAGGTAGGTGGGGGGGGGGGGGGGGGTTGGGTAGGAGGGGTGGGGGGGGGGGGGGGGGGACATACACTGTACAACTGTACAAACAAAACTGTACATTGGAATATTGACAAAA
>NC_140165.1:75275780-75293280 GCF_963971535.1 Notolepis coatsorum
ATACACTGTACAACTGTACAAACAAAACTGTACATTGGAATATTGACAAAACCATACTAGGTAATTTACTGTACATTGGAGGGGGTTGGGTTAGGACATTTACAGGGGCCAGTTTCGAATTGCAGTCTTCCGTAGGTGTTCTTTGAGAGTGGTTTTGAAAGTGGGGTAGTGATTCACATTCCTTTACAGCTTTGGGTAGGGGCGTTCCACATTGATGTGGCATAATTGCGAAACGTGTTTAGTCCCTTGTTTGAGCCTGTCGTGGAAATATATTATCATGTTCTGGTGTACCTGTGTGGAGATATCGTGTTGTACAGCTTGACTCTCGGTGTGACCGGGTTGACTGGTTGATGTGTGTATGTCTCTTTAAGAGCACGCTGACATTCTACCAGTCATAACAAATTTGCTGTTGCTCCCAGTTACTGAGAAACCATTTTGTTTGCCTTCGTCATCATATCTGCTGTATTGTGTTGTGTCTGACAACTGTGTATTTGACATACGTGGGAACAGCGTTCTGGGTCAGTCTTCGGCCAGACGCTAGTGGGTTAACATATTGTCTCTGGCTGTTGACTGTCCTTTCATACGTGGCCACGGTGAAATAAACTTTTCTTCTTATTTGTTAATAAACTTTTCTATTATTAATAATGACTCAGAATGATTTGTAAACGGCTCATCGTTTAGTCCTTTAATAATTCCCATTACAGATGGCGACGAGTGAAATTATGGGATCTTTTTTGTTTTAACTAGTTTATTAGATTTTAAAGCGATGGGGGTCGAGTTGGCCGCGAAGCGGGCTCTGCGGACAGGTTGAATCTTGAGTTTCAAGGGAAGCGCTTCCTTATCTCAAACTCCTCCGCGCGTTGGAGAGAACCACCTGCGCCGTCCGTTTTGCTGTCACCTACGGCTTGAACCTTGGGAACGCGTGGGGAACATTCGGTGAGCTGTTGGCATTCTGTTTAAAGGGGATTTGTTTTGCATCTATAAAGTAGTTAGGTTATGATTAGATTAGGACGTCTAGGTTGACCAGATAGCGTATGACACAGAGTGGTGATTGCCGACGAGCAGTCCAGGAGAGAATTAATATCTCTTGCCTCAAATCCTCCGAGATAATACAGGAGAAGGGGGACGCCTGTCTACGACTGTCTTGTCAACTCTGACAGGTAAACCTATGGGGATGCGAGTGGGATATTGAAGTTATTTTTGGGGTTCTGGGTCAAGTGGGTGTCTAACATTAGAACATAGTTTTTCTTTATGTGTGTAACCCTCTTGTGTTCCTCTGACCACTTGGATTTAGAGGGTACGTTCTGGTAATTAGCGAGAATTACATTTGTGTCCGATAAGGTAGGCGTGTGCAAAGTGTACTGTGAGCATGTTAGGAATTACAGGAGTTCATGCAATAGATCCCACTATTTAGACACAAGGCGTGGGTTATATTTTAGGCACTGATTCTGTTTTTTTGGGGTTTTTCTTTCACAAGGAGGCGGGAAGAGGGTCCGTGCGTGGAGAATACCAAGAGGGGAGGCAGGTGCTGTGTTGTGTGATTAGTTTCTATCACCTATCTGGTCAAAACTGCAGTTTTTCTGAAAAGAAATAGGATAGGGCATTGATGATACGCTGTTTTAACAGAGCTTTTTATCTCCGAGTGCTTAGAGGAACCTAATTTTTTGGGGGCCACATATTTAATTTTTGTGTTGTTTTTGTCTGTTAAGGGAAAAAAGAAGCGTGTTAAAGAATGGGGAATGTGGACAATTTAGAGGAGCAGGGGGCAGCCTGTGGGGTTGTGAGGGAAGAAGCTAACACTTTGTTCTCTTTCTCTTCTCACACGGTGTGCCCGGGGCTGGACTTCGGGCTCGGTGCCTTTCCGTGTGCGTCACCAGCTGTCCCGCCGCGTCAGCGGTCTCACCGACGACCATCAACTCCGGTGCGGGGAGACAGGCCTCATATGCCACCCCCCGCAGCGGCCACACATGAGGCTGGATCAATAACAGCAGATGAATTGGCCAGACAATTAGAAATGCTGAGGTTGTATGCTCAAGAGCTGACGCAGCGGTCACACCTGTCACTGATAACAGCGGTCGGACAATCGCAGTTAGCCCTGGTGAAAACGGTCTCACAGCTTGGGCAGGGCATCCCGAGGGGGGTCCCGGGAAAGAGGCAGCGCAAAGCAGCTGGTGTTTGTTTTGTATGCAGCGGGGCCGGTCATTGGCATAAAGATTGTGCCTATAAGGAGGTGTTTGAGAGGAAAAAAGCACAATGGCGAGCGGAGTTGCAAGGCGGGACCGGCCCTCAGCGCATTGACTGGACGCACGGCGGGGAGGCATCGACCTGAGGACAGGATGATGGCAGGCAGAGTATAACGCACACACATGCACGCACGCTATGAGAAGGGTAGAAAACAATTCGAGTTGAAATGCAATTTGTCATTAGATATTTCCACTGAAAAACCCTATCAGATTTATAACAGAGTGTCATGGAGGAGCATATTGAGGTCTGCACACAGCAAAGTGCTGATCGATAGAAATACAGGTACAGAAATCTATTAAGGCCGGCCATGTAAACAAATCACTGACAATGGCCCTTCTGAAATGTTAGATCATTGAGCAACAAATCTTTCTTAATCAATGATCTGATAACTGAAAGTAGTTTGCAATGCATGTTTCCTAGTGGCATTATTTTTTATAAACGCAGGGTTTGTTATCACTGTTTTTTCTCATCGCATTGTACCGGCCACCAAAATACTCATCGATATTTACATAAATTAACACTTTCAATCAATACATGGAACTATCCTATGGGTCACATGTATCACGTAGAGAGTCGATGCTAGGTCTAAAGGACCCACTGGATATGTACAGGTATAGATATGGTATCTACAGATATGTAAGGGAGAATTATGTGCGTGCTATCATACAATAAATAAATCGATTAATTGCCGCGATGATTAAAATCAATGCAATATTTTGACGGGCGCGATTAATTGCTATTTTGAAATCTCATTAGATATTTCCATTGGGAAAAATCCTATCAGATTTGTAACAGGCTTGATCCACTGGCTGTAGTGTCATAGAAGAGCACAGTGTGAAAATAGCTGCAAAAATTAACACTAATTGTCAGTGAACAAATCTACACCTGCCTATTCTGTTCTATGACCACTTTCTCGTTCTTGGGTCCACAGCTGTGCAGTACATTCTGTCATGTCATATTAACACACAACGTTAAGCATAAAAATAGCTGGGCAAAATAAAAAATCAAAACAATATGTAAAATCGTACTGGTCCCTGGAGAGAACATGCTAGCATGTGGATGTACTTGATGGTCAAATATATACACTCACACACACACAGACGCACACACACTTGGGCATCAGGGCTAGACCATGACCACCGCTTATAGCCCTGGCCACACAGGGAGTGGCTGCCGAAAAGGAAGTGAGCGTGTCCCGGTTGTGTGGAGCCGGTTGTGTGCAAAGCAACATTTTGACATTGTCGTAAGTCCAATTACAATGGGGTCCTGACCTCTCACCCTAAGATACCTGAATGTTGTTGGCTCATTGGAACCATACGAGTCTCTGCTTTGTAACCATCTCCAATTTATATTAGTAGCTCCATGCGGTTTAGGGTATCTATCTTCAAAGGGGTGATTTTAAAGTGATCACAAAGTGATCAGGCAGATCATAAAGTGTATACCTTTAAGACTGCAATTTAAATACATTTCAATAAATACCCTGCTTTGAATCAACATAAACAAAAAAGCAGCCATAAAGGCACAATATGGGTAATTATTTTTATTAAATGCAGCTTAGAATAGAAACAAGTGCATACTGTAGCACAGACCCCCGAACATCAATCCGTCAATCCGTTTTCCAAAGTGGCCTCTTTACGAATCGAGGGCGTATCCCAACTTGTTGATGCATGGACCTGCTTGCTCCACAGGCAGGTGCACGCTGACCGCTGCACTGCGGAAAACACTGTTATATTACATAGAAATCTTCCGCTGTCTGTGTACTCTAGTCTCCTATAGCTTCCCCTGAGCAACTCAATGAACAAGGGCAGGGTGCCAACTTACCTCTCTGTCCCCTGCACTCAACAATCCCTCAACTTTTCCTCCCCCAAAACAGTACTTAAGTATGGTAACGTACCCCTGGTTGGTATCCTTAGGGATGTGAAAGGTGAATCATACGTGGGGTTTTTAAGGGTGAATTCTATTTTTCATTTTGTTTGGGTGAGGGAGCCTATTTTATTGTACTGAAAAGTAAAAGTACATTGTTTTTTTTAGAGGGATCTGAATAAGAACGGGCTCAAGGCTATTCTGCAATGTTTCATTTTAGCCTCCACTTGAATGCATGTGCACAGTCACACAGGCACACACACACACACCACAGAAATAAGATGTATGGATTACTGTTGTAAATTAGACATTAACACATCAAGAGAAAACGGGGTTTATTCAATGTATGTGATGTATAGATTGGAGGGAGATGACCACAGCTAAAACGGTGAGATCGAAATGTGCATGGAAGACGGTGATAGAACAGTGGTCCAGTAGCCAGCAGAATGTTTAGCAGCCAGCAGAATGTTTTGAATTCCTTGTAACAAAACATTGATAAGAGCGAGTGTACTGTAGGCCCAGAGCAGGAGGGAGAGATGTTCATCTTAATGAAAGTTTAATGTGTTAAAGGTTAAACGCGTTTGTCATGATAGCGCGTCGCATGACAACCAGTAGGGGGCCTTTTTTTTTTTTTTTTTTTTAACTTACATTTTTTATTAACAGTTTTTAGACAGACAGCACTTACAAAAAATAAATAATAAAAAATAAAGAGACTAGCATCACAATAAAAACAAAAAGAAAAAACAGTGCACATAAATATTTACATGGGTATCACATGGTTAGTTGTCTGGTTCCCCTACTGTTGTTTTCTAGGTATTTGATACAAAGGCTGATTGTGTATCTCCCTTAAACAGGCATAAACAGGTAATTCCTACTCAAAGATGATAAATGCTGACTAAGGCTTGTATGTGTGATCTGGGTCCAGAGACCCTCCTTGAGCTTCTTTCTTCCCTTCTCCTTCGTCCTTTCTTTTTTTTTCTCTTGTTTATTAACTTTCACTTTGCCTTTTGGTTCACCCATACACAAACCACATCATCCCTGAATATTTAATATCACACCGTTAAACAGACATAAATAATAAGGTATAAAAGCATTCAGCAATTGTAATATCCCAAAAACAAAATAGAAAATACTAACTAAAGCACAGGTGTGTGACATGGGTTCATAGACCCTCCTTGAACATCTTTCCTCCTTTACCCTTCGCTCTCTTGTGTTGCATTTGGTTCTTCCTCTGTGATGTCGTTCTCGTTCCTTTTATAATCCTCCCACTTTCCCCATCTTTCCCCAAATTTCTCTTCCTGTAACCTCAGCATGTGTGTTATCCTTTCCATATCCTGTATTTCTTCCACTATTCCTACCCATTTTGCTATTGTCGGTGGGTCTTCCTTGTACCACAGTCTCGTTATTGCTTTTCTGGCCGCTATCAACATTATCTTTATTAAATATTTGTCCCCCCCTTGTATTCCCTCGTGTGTCAGGTCTCCTAAGTAAAGCACCAGTCCTGTTTGTGGTAGCCCGTATCCTAATATTCTGATCATTGCTTCCCCTATCTCCTCCCAATACCCCTTCAGCTTCTGACATCCCCAGAATATGTGCGTGTGATTTGCCCCCTCCTTCCCACACATCCTCCAGCATGCTTTTTGTGTTGGTGCATATTTTCCCTTCAGCTCTGGGGTTATAAAGAATCTGATTATGTTTTTCCATCCAAATTCTTTCCATATTCTCGATCCTGTTGTTGAATGTTGTACCTCGCATATGTTCCCCCATTCCTTCCCTGTTATTCCTATCTCTAGTTCTCTCTCCCATTTCACCCTTATATAATCGGTCGTGTGTCCCTTGCTGGTCATTATAGCCCGGTATATTGCTGATATTACTCTTCCTTGCCCCCCTTCATATGCCCATACTATCATCTTTATTATTCCAATCTGTTCCTCGTCTTTGGCCCCCCTTATTTCTTTGTTGTAGTAGTCTCTAACCTGTAGATATCTGAAGTCTGAACAGTCACATCTAGAGACCTCAAAACCTACTCTAGCGAGGCCTTCAACCTTGAACTGGAGAGTCTGGACTGGTCAGATGAACTCAATGGTACACTGGTTGACGAAACATGGCTTGGTTTCAAAACCAAATTCTCAGCAATACTAAACGACATGGCCCCCCTAAGAACCACCAGGGTAAAAAATCGCGCTGAGCCGTGGATGCACTCCGAAATACTGGCCGCTATGAAAACCAGAGACAAAAAATGCTCTGAGTTTCGTAAAAGTCAGTCAAAGCTTACTAAAAGCACGAGCAGTGAACTCCAAGCCCACGTGACTGAACTCAAACTAGAAAGAAACAGACTAAGAAACGACGTAAACTCCATGATCAAAACTGCAAAAAAGAATTTCATCAATGACAAAACTGAGGAAAACAAAAACAAACCACGTGAACTTTGGAAATTACTCAATAATCAACTGGGATGCAGTAAAAAACTTAAAACCAGATTCTCAAACATAAACATAAAAACGGACAACACGCTCATCACAGACAAGCTGGATGTAGCCAATTACTTAAACATTTTCTTCACAAACATAGCCACAACACTGGTAGACAAACTACCCTCCCACTCAGGGCTTTATGGGGTAGAACACATAGTAGCTTACTACAAAAACCTAGGGGTCCGCAAGGACGACTTCAAGCTGGAAATGGTAACAACAGATGAGGTACTCAATAAACTGAGCGCCCTCCAACCTAACAAGGCCACTGGCCATGACAACATCCCCTCCAAATTCCTCAGAGACTCAGCAGCCGCCATCACACCAATCATCACACACATAATAAACCTCTCCATAAAACAGGGACACGTCCCCAAGGACTTAAAAATTGCGAGGGTGACCCCTCTGCACAAAAAGGGCAGCAAATTAGACCCAGGCAACTACCGCCCTGTTTCTATTCTCACCTCCATCTCAAAAGTCATGGAAAAAATAGTCTACGAACAGGTCGAAAAGTACCTAGCGGAAAAAAATCTAATCTACGAATTCCAATCTGGCTTCAGAACATCCCACTCCACTGACACATGCCTTCTCTATTTGAATGACCACATCAAACAAGAGGTGGACGCAGGCAAATACTGCGGCATGGTCATGCTGGACCTACAAAAGGCCTTTGACACGGTCAATCACTCCATTCTGATTGACAAGCTAAAAGCAATTGGTTTTGATAGTCTATCAGTGAGCTGGATGCAATCCTACCTTGAGGGGAGGGAACAGATGGTGGAGGTAAACGGTACCCTATCCCCCCCCCTCACAGTGAGCTGTGGTGTTCCACAAGGAAGCATACTAGGACCGCTACTGTTCCTAATTTATGCAAATGACATGTCGTCAGCTTGTGACTGCAACTTGTTCCTGTTTGCGGACGACTCAGCCCTGCTGGTCTCTGACAAGAACAAGTTACAGGTTGAAAAAACCCTCAGCTCGGAACTAGGCAGAATCTGCATATGGCTCGCTGATAACAAACTATCATTACACATGGGCAAAACAGAGTCCATTCTCTTCGGTTCAAATAACAAACTCAGCAAGACCGACGGCTTCTCAGTTACAGTGGGTGACAATATTGTCACAAGGAAAGATGAAATTACCTACCTGGGTTCCATCCTAGAGGCTAATCTCTCCTGTGACAAAATGGCATCCAATGTAATAAAAAAAGTCAACCAACGAACTCGATTCTTGTACCGGATCTCCTCTCTGGTAAACAAGAACACCCTGAAGACTCTGGCAGGAGCACTCATTCAGGGGTACTACGACTATGCTTGCACCTCATGGTACCAAAGCACCTCAAAGGCGCTAAAAACAAAATTACAAACATCTCAAAACAAACTGGTCAGACTACTGCTTGACCTTACTCCTAGAACCCACCTCACCCCTGCCCACTTTGACAACCTAGGATGGCTTAGAGTAGACGACAGAGTACAACAACTTGCAATGGGCCTGGTCTACAAGATACACTACACGACCAAGGTACCCATGTACATGTCAAAATACTTCCCAAAGGTCAGTGAATACCACGATCACAACACCAGAGGGAGCTCCACAAATCATGTTAAACCCAGATTCGGCTCAAATAAGGGACTAAACACGTTTCGCAATTATGCCACATCAATGTGGAACGCCCTACCCAAAGCTGTAAAGGAATGTGGATCACTACCCACTTTCAAAACCTCTCTCAAGGGACACCTACGGGAGACTGCAATTCAACACTGGCCCCTGTAAATATCCTAACCCAACCCCCTCCAATGTACAGTCATTTACCTAGTATGGTTTTGTCAATAGTTCAATGTACAATTGTGTTTGTTTGTACAGTGTCTCCTCCCCCCCCCCCCTCAATGTACAGTGTTACTTGTTTATACAGTGTGCCCCCCGCCCCCCCCCCCCCCCCCCAACCACCTCCAATGTAAATTACCCAGTATGGTTGTCAATATCCCAATGTACCCAACCCCCCCCACCCAACCTCCTCCAATGTACAGTTTCTACGTCAAATGTATATACTCCCTTTTCTTGACTCCTTCTGTATCACAAACAGTACTGTATTTGCAAATCTGGTATGTCATAAATGTATAGATGTAGCAGTACTGACTATCTGTATGTCATGTATGTCATATATGTCTATATGAATTGAAAATGGGGGACCCTGATGGAAACAAGACAAACGTCTTTCTCAGGTCTGCATCCCCTTAACAATTGTATGTATTGAGCCGTACTGTATTGTACCCATTCTGCAATCTGTTAAATAAAGTTTTCATTCATTCATTCATTTAAGTGGTCCCTGTTTTCTAGTCCAAATTTCTCCTTTAATTTTTGTAGTGTCTGCATTTCTCCCTTCTCTATCATTTTGCATATCGCTGTTGCCCCCCCCCCCCCCTCTCCCACCTTCTGAATCCATGGTCTAACCTCCCTGGTTTGAATCTCTTGTCATGTGCTACTATCTCAGGACCCCTGACTGCTTCTCCAATTTGTGTGTTTTTACTACTCTGTTCCATATGGTCAAGGTGCATTTGGTGATTGGATCTAATAGTCCCTCTTTTTCTTTAAATAGTTCCCTATCTCCCACCAGAGCTTGTACCTTGTATCCCTCCCCTTCTTTTTCAATGTCTTTCCATCTTGCTTCATATCTGTCGTTACACCAGCACGTCACTGCTCTCAGTTGTGCTGCATAGTAATAATCTTGTAGGCTGGGTACTGCCATCCCTCCCTCTTCCTTTGGTAGTTGTAGTGTTTTATATCTGACCCGTGGTCTTCTCCCCGCCCATATGAACCTCGATATCAGTCTGTCCCACTCCCTGAATTGATTCTGTGGTATTTGTATCGGTAGTGACTGGAATAGGTACAGTAACCTTGATAGTATGTTCATTTTAATGACCTCTATTCTTGAATTGAAGTCCAAGGGCATTACTGTCCATCTCTCTAGGTCTCTCTTGATGTTCTGATTTATCTGTGTATAATTCGCCTCAAACAGTTTCTCCACCCCTCTCGTGATGTTCACCCCTAAGTATTTAATCTTGTCCATGTCCCATCTTATCCCGTACTTTTCTCTAATTTCCGTCGTTGGAGAATAGTTCCATGCTAAGGTCTGTGTCTTTGTCACGTTTAGTTTGTATCCTGAGTAGTGGCCATATTCCTTCAGTAGATCCATCAGTGCCGGGAAGCTATTTTCTGGTTGCCTCATGTATACTATCACGTCTTCTGCAAATAGGCCTAGTTTATATTCCGTTCCCTTTATCCTTACTCCCTTGATGTCCTCGGTCTGTCTGATCAGTTGTGCCAGTGGTTCTATGAAAACGGCGAAGAGCGTCGGTGAGAGACAACATCCCTGTCTGGTAGCCCTCTCTAATCTGATTCTATCCGTCAAGCTGCCATTCACCTTAACCCTCGCTGTCGGTTCTTGATATAGCGCCTTGATCATCTTCATCGCCCTCCCGTTCAGTCCGAACCTCATCAATGTTTTATATAAAAATGTCCAGCTCACACTGTCGAACGCTTTTTCTGCATCTAGGCTAATCAGTACCGCGCTACCCCCTTGTTTTTGTATCTCCTCTACTATGTGTAATGTCTTTCTCACGTTGTCCTGTGTCTGTCTCCCTTTAATAAATCCAGTTTGATCTTCATCTATAATGTCTGGCATAAACGTCTCAAATCTTTTTGATATTATCGATGTATACATCTTGTAATCTACGTTAAGTATGGACACAGGTCTGAAACTACTACATAATTCCCTATCCTTCCCTTCCTTCGGTATCGTGGTGATTATGGCTTCCTTCCACGAGGGGGGCATTTTCCCCTCTTCCATCGTGTGTCTGAACGCCGCCCCTAACATGGGTGCTAATTCAGTTCTAAATGTCTTGTAGAATTCCGATGGGAATCCGTCGCTCCCCGGAGACTTGTTGTTTTTAGCTCTACTAATTGCATCTTCCAGTTCTTGTTCCGTAATTATTTTATTTAATTCTTCATTCTGTTCTTTCCCTATCGATGGTAACTCTAGCTTCTCCAGATATGTTTCTATTTCCTCTTCTCCCGCTGCTTTTGGCTGTGTGTATAATTTCTCATAGTATTCTCTAAATGTCCTCTCTATTTCAGCTGGGTCCCTCAATATTTCATTAGTCTTTGTATCCCTTATTGTGTGTATCGTGTTCAACTTCTGTTGCGTTCTAATTCTCCTAGCCAACAGTCTGGTCGCTTTTGGTCCCCCTTCATAGTACGTTTGTTTCATGAACCTCGCTTTCTTTTCTATTTCCGTCAATAATTCCCTATTTATCCTGGCCTTTACTTCTTTGATTTCTCCGAGCGTTTCCTGTTCTTTTGATATCTGGTGTCTCCCCTCTAGCTTCTTCAGCTTCCCTATCAGATTGTGATATGTCTCCGTTCTGGCCTTCTTCAGCATTGCTGTTTTTTCCATCAATTTCCCCCTTATCACTACCTTCAGTGTGTCCCATAGAATGTTCGGGTCTAACGCCCCGTTGTCATTTTCTTCCTTATATCTGGCTATCTCCTCCTTGATCTGACTCACCACCCCCTTGTTATTTAATATTCCTACATTTAGTCTCCAAATCGTGTTCCTCCGTCTCCCTTCTAGATCTACTGTCAGATATATGGCACTGTGATCCGATATGTCCGCCACTCCTATACTGCTCTCCCGTGCCCTGTAACTGTCCCCCGTCGTCATCAAAAAGTAGTCTATTCTCGCATATGTCACGTGTGGGTGTGAGTAATGTGTGTATTCCCTGTCCATGGCGTGCATCCCCCTCCAAACGTCTGTAATTCCCATTTCCGTCATCTGAATATTCATATATCTACTGATGGGCGCCCGTCCTTTTCTAGTACTCGTGGTGTCTAGGTCGTGATTCAGTATTACGTTAAAATCTCCCGTACATATCAATATCCCTTCTAGTTCCATCACTATCATGTCAAAAATGGTCTCATATAAATCCCTCTCACTCTCTGGGGGTGCATAAACATTTACTAACGTAACCATTTGGCCCTCCATTTTCCCCTTCACCAGAACAAACCTTCCCTCCTTGTCTCTTACTTCCTTGATCAATTCAAATTTGACTGTGTTTTTGATTAACGTGATTACTCCTCTCCTCGGGTTTTGTTCAAAGGAACTATAGTATGCATTTTCATATCCAAATCTCTTCAGTTTCTCATGACCCTGTGCTACCAAATGTGTCTCCTGCAGAAAAATCACTTCCATCTCACTTTTTTTACATTTCAACATCACTTTGCCCCTTTTTATCGCATTATTCATTCCATTAACGTTTAACGACATCATTTTTATACCTTTAACCCTTGTCATCTTTCTTCTTCTTTCGTCTGTCAGTCCCCCCCATGTCACACTCATTCCCCCCTCCGGTTGGAGCCTCCGCTCTCTTCACCGAATACATATAATGATTAACATAAATAAAAAACATAAACTTTACATAAAGTGCTCCCAAGGCGTTCGGGGGGTCCCTGTGTCCCCCCCTGTCCCCTGCTGGTGGGTGAGGGGTAATTGCCCTCCTAGCGAGGGGCCCCCTCCTGACGGCTTGGGGGTTTGAAACCCTTGCCCCCAATCGCTCGTCATATTTGTCCAGCTTTCTTACTGTTTTTTTTTTTTTGCTTTCGAGCTCCTGGTCAAAAGCGCTCTGTCCTTCCTTTTGATCAAAGACCCTCTTTTCTTGGTCCCTCTCAATGTGACTCATATGTTTCATTGTCCCTCCTTCCTCCCATATCCGTGTGCGGTGTCTCCCGTGTACCCCTTATTACTTTCTTTTCCTCTCCTCTATTTTCTATGTGATGTCCATTTATCCCCTTAATCCCTCCCAACTGTGTTACTCACAGCGTGTGTCTATGTATCTGTTTCAGTATGTTCTGTGTCTCGCCTATCAAACCTAGTTATATTTCCATTTATTTCCTCCATCAGCTTGTGTATTATGTGTCCATGTATACGTTACGTTCATTTCTATATCCTGCCTCTACCTGGGAATGTGTGCTTATGCATATGTTATTTCAGTTTCTATACTTTGTCTCTATTTGAATAGTTTTTTCAATCTCTTGTGCGTGTACTCATCCGTTCGCCTCCTCCCGCCTCCTCTCCGTCTGGCCTCCTCATCCGTCTCCGTCCTCGCTCCGTCACGTTTCACCTCCGCCTTCTCCTCTCTCCTCCCTCCGGTTTCGGTCTCCCACTCTGATCCACCTGCGGGCTCCCTCCAATCTCTGCTGCAAGCTCCGCGTCTGTTCCTCCCGCCTCCTTCCTTCTCCGTCCTCTGTCATCCGCATCCCTCGCCGTCTCATCTCTCGCTCCGCTTCTCGTGCCGTCGCGTACATCGCCGCCCCTTCCTCCCAGTGAATCCTTAGCGAGGTCATGGGTGACTGGAATCTCATTCCGTTTTCTTTCAGGGTTTTCTTCAGTCCCGCGTAGGACCTGCGTGTTATCGCTACCGCTGTCGAGTAGTCGTGATCAAATGATAGTCTTTTCCCTTCGATTTCAATCTTCTTGGTCCACGCGGTTCTGAGTACCAATTCCTTAACCTCGAATCTCAGAAAGTTAATAATCACCGCCCTCGGAGGTCTGTCCGGTTGTGGTCTCGGAGCCAACGCCCTGTGGGCCCTCTGTATCTCCATTTTTTCCAGTCCCGTTTCCTTCAGTTGTTCTTTGATAAGCTTTTCCACATATAGGGTCACCGATTCCCCTTCGACTCCTTCTTTCAGTCCCCATATTCTGATGTTATTTCTCCGTGACCTCCCCTCCATGTCCGACATCTTTGTCTCCATCTGTTCTTGTTTCTGAATCACACATGTTAATACCTCGTGTATCTCCGTGTTCCATTCCTCCGCGTGTGCCGTCCTAGTCTGTAACTCGGTCACGTTTCTGTCCTGTTCCGCCATCTTCTCCTCCACCCTTTTGATTTCTGTATTCATTTCACCTCTGAAGTCCTCCTGTTCCTTCCTCAATTCCTCCCGTAGCTTCCCAATATCATTCCTTATCGTGTCCGTGTTCAGTTTTATCGTCGCTGTTATGTTCTCCAGTATCCCGGCCTGCATGATCATGGCCCATCCTGGCATTCCCGTGTCTGCCTCAGCGGTACCTCCCCCTTCTTCCGCCTGGCTTTTCTCGGCTTCGCTTTGGGGATTCTGTTTCTTCAGATTCTCTCCTTCTCGTATGTTCTCCATTTCTATTTCCTTCACAATCGTTGTCTCTTCCTTACTTCTCGTGAGCATTTTCCTTTTTAATTACTTTTCGGGTCTTTTTTTATCAGTTTTTTCGCTCATTTGACCAGGAGCTCTATCGCACGTGTGTTATCCGTCTGCTCTCATCAGGGGGCCTATTTTTTGGGTATAATTAATTGAGAAACCAAATAATGATTTATGATTCTGAGATGATTAGAATCAAAAAGGGGGGGGGGGGGGGAATCAGAGAGTTTTACAATGTATATTTTGGTTTATAAACTAATATAAAGCAATATGCTCTAAAGTTTACTAAAACAGACAGTAGCAAATTAATGGTCACATTTCTATGGTATCTGTTCGTGTGCGTTTCCTTCACACCAGAAAAGACAAGCATGTGAGGCAGAGACTAGGGATGAAAATGAACTGGCAAAGTACATTTATGTGGAAACTGAAAATGTTTATTAATGTGCATTGTCCCTGGTAAATTAATAGTGTCTTTCTTTTTAAGTGGGAGTCGCGTTCTACAGTAGCGGCTTCAGATATAGCTGTTTTAAGAGTATTATGTGTATAGCCACGTTCTCTAAAGCGATCATACATTTCTCCGCTCTTTTCTCTAAAAACAGCCTCACTGTCACAGATTCTACGTACTCTTTTAAATTGGCCGTAGGGAACATTATTGATCAAAGTAGAGGTATGGAAGCTCTCTGCATGTAAAATAGTATTTTTATGCGTTAACTTCCTGTACAATGACGTATGTAGGTCACCATTCAAATCTTTAGTGATTTCTAAGTCCAGAAAATGGATCTTATCAGGACTAAAATCTAGAGACAGGTTTATATTTGGGTTAGTGTTGTTCAAATAACTATGAAATGCTTTCAATTCATCAATAGTGGTTTTCCACCACATAATGATGTCATCTATATGATCTTATCTTTAAATACGTTTTGAGTGTTGAACACATAGTCCTCCTCCCATTTTCTCCATATCCTCTGTTGAGTTACTATAGTTACTTTGAAGAAAAAGATTGAAAAAACATGGGAAAAATGTATGAAGGTTGCCAACTGCAAGACGATATTATCAGAGCAACATAACCACATACCACTTTAACATGACCTTTAATGGATTGGAAACTTTATTAACAGATTGCAGAATGGGTGCAATACAGTAGGGCTCAATACACACGATTGTTAAGGGGATGCAGACCAGAGAAAGACTTTTCAATCTCACACTCTCACACACACAGTTGTACAAGCTGGCATTAGTGCATTTTCTGGGCACACACTCTTTGAGCCCTGTAGTTGCTATGCCACTACTGGGTCTTTGAGTAGATTCATAGTACTGCACATACTTTTCACCTACTGAGTCATGTAGAATCAGGTATAATGCCAGGACCGTTCTTAATAGAGTTAAGCTGATTCCAGGGCGTCAACCTAAGCTGTTTCTGACTTACCAGGGGCTGTGTTCAAGATCGCTACATTTTAGAACTCTTATGTGGAGTTCAAGTTCTTTGTTTTGGAGTCATATATTCTTTCAGTATGTTTTAAAATTGTGCTTTAGCGTTTGTGGGTGTTTTGAGTTGTTTGGTCAAGCAGTCAAACACTTGCCTTAGAGTTGGAAAGATAAAGATTTCTTGCAGAGTTCGTCTGTTTAAGGCGAGACACCCCAGGTGAATAGTCGAATATACTTTTATTTTTATTTTTTGTTGATTTTGAGATTTTGTTATATTTTGCTTCCTAAACATGTCTTCTATGGAACTAGTTACAATAAAACGTCAATATATTTTTTCTTAGTCTATATGTACATAACAAATTGGGAAAGTTTCATAGTGATATCTATTCAAATATTTTTTGCCTATTAGGGGGTACTACACTGTACTACACTGTTTGTAGCCTGTGTGTAGTTCTGTTCAGTTCAGTAACATCATTATTATTAAGTTATCAGGCATGTGTTTAGGTTGTCTATTACTAATGGTTTGGTTAGGTATTGTGTTTGTAAATATCTGTTTAAAAAAAAAAAAGTATGGCATTTTACAATACGGAACTTTGAAGGCGTTTTCCCAAAAATGAGTTTTAAGAGTCACATACACCAAACCTTCCAGTTCTATTCATATCTATGTTCTGAAGGTATTTGCAGAGGGGTTTGTTGATATCGCATTCATACCCTGCTCTAATATGTCAACAAAATGAAGCTATAATTTTGAAAATGGCTTTATCCACTGTTCAGATTTCTGTCCTGGAATTATATGCAAATTAGTGCATATTTAAGTAGATCAGGCCTCATTTGCATATTTGAACATACAATTGTAATACAAAAAAAGTATTGTCTTAATATAAGTAGTCAACTGGGGAAGTTTCATTGTGATATATATTAGTTCACCTGCAGTGTCTCCCCTTAAGTTCAGTTCAGTCTTAGACCTGTCCTCTGGTAAGGATGTGAGAACTACAACACTCTAAACCTGAGTGACAGTGTAATGGAATGACCTTCGTCCAGCTTCGGAATACATTACTTTTTTTTTTTCTTTTTTTTCTCTCTCTCTCTTTAATCTTATACGTCTGACACAGGCGTGCGCGTGTTTGTTTAGGTTACAGTTAAACACAGAGTCTATGTATTGCTTTTAATGTAAAATGTTACCGAACAGTTTTTTATTGTTATTTCTTTTTCTCTTTTTCCTTTGGTGAAGTCTCTCGCTGAGCGTGTCTCTCTTCAGTCTCCTGAGCGGTCCAGGCACCCCGTCTCTGCCCAAGAAGAGGACGCGCAGAGGACCGCTGTTGAGTGCTGGCCCAGCTATTCTACTGAACCAGGGTTCTGCTCTGCAGTTACAGCTATTCTACTGAACCGGGGTTCTGCTCTGCAGTTACAGCTATTCTACTGAACCGGGGTTCTGCTCTGCAGTTACAGCTATGACACTGGACAGTTCTCTGTGACCATCAGCCGAGACAAAGATCTGTGAGACGGTTTCCAGCAGACCTGTTCTATCAGGGGCACAACCGTGTACCTGACGGGGGAACCGACTACAGCTGATTACGGGGAGAGTTACGGGGAGAGTAAGCTGTCCCAGTCTACTGCAGAACTGGTCTACTGCAGAACTAGGCCTATCGGCTGGTGAGAGCGTACACCCAGCTGATGGGACGCTAAGGACATCAACTGACGGCCGGCCTGATATTATGAATGGTCCAGAGATAAAGATCTTAGAGACAGTTTCCAGCAGGTCTAAGCCATTCACCGGACAGGCTCCTTGCATCGGAGGGGAGGATCATCGGGACCAAGCCACGGCATACATGGACTGCGGAGGGGGGTGTTTGGACCATCGGCCGGGGGAAGGAGGAGAGACCGTTCCGGGATTCGTCACGGATAATAAATGAGGCAAGTTTGAACCACAATACATACAGATATTACAGTATCATCCTAAGAGATATTAGGTAATGATGTAATGAACTTGATTCAGTTGGAGATGTTTTTGAATATGCTGTACATTGCAATGGTAAACTTGAGTTATGTTTCATTCTTTGTGAAGAGTCTGAAAATTGTAGTTTTGTTTTGTTTTAGCTATCTCCCGGCGTCTGAGGGAATAGCCTTGAGCTTTTCCTCTGCGGGGAGATTCCAAGCGCTGTGCAGTTTGCAGTCACGTGTTCTTGCTGTTAATCTGTTTTCGCTAAGAGTTTTGTGACAATGTTTTTGTTTTGAATAAGGGGAAATTATCTTTTTGGCAAGATACTCTC
>NC_140165.1:75298280-75460780 GCF_963971535.1 Notolepis coatsorum
CAGTTCAATCATGGGTGAACATGAGCTACTCTCTCTCTCCCAAAGCCAGAAACCAGAAAAAACCAAGTAAGAATCAAACTTTTGTTCATCATCAAGTATAAAGTCTGGAGCTTCTCCGTTGGATGGGAGACTGGTTTTGTGTTTGTTTTCTTTTTCATATCCAAATGAGCTTTATTCTATAGTAGTGTTCTCAGTTCTGAAACAGAAAATGATTAACTCAGAACATTCTCCTGGGTGTCTCTCAGTGTCATCTATAACATCACATACTCAGAACATTCTCCTGGGTGTCTCTCAGTGTCATCTATAACATCATATACTCAGAACGTTCTCCTGGGTGTCTCTCAGTGTCATCTATAACATCATATACTCAGAGCGTTCTCCTTGGTGTCTCTCAGTGTCATCTATACCATCATATACTCAGAACATTCTCCTGGGTGTCTCTCAGTGTCATCTATAACATCACATACTCAGAACATTCTCCTGGGTGTCTCTCAGTGTCATCTATACCATCATGAACTCAGAACATTCCCCTGGGTGTCTCTCAGTGTCATCTATAACATCACATACTCAGAACATTCTCCTGGGTGTCTCTCAGTGTCGTCTATACCATCATGAACTCAGAACATTCCCCTGGGTGTCTCTCAGTGTCATCTATAACATCATATACTCAGAACATTCTCCTGGGTGTCTCTCAGTGTCATCTATAACATCACATAATCAGAACATTCTCCTGGGTGTCTCTCAGTGTCATCTATAACATCATATACTCAGAACATTCTCCTGGGTGTCTCTCAGTGTCATCTATACCATCATATACTCAGAACATTCTCCTGGGTGTCTCTCAGTGTCATCTATACCATCATATACTCAGAACATTCTCCTGGGTGTCTCTCAGTGTCATCTATACCATCATGTACTCAGAACATTCTCCTGGGTGTCTCTCAGTGTCATCTATAACATCATATACTCAGAACATTCTCCTGGGTGTCTCTCAGTGTCATCTATAACATCATATACTCAGAACATTCCCCTGGTGTCTCTCAGTGTCATCTATACCATCATATACTCAGAACATTCTCCTGGGTGTCTCTCAGTGTCATCTATACCATCATATACTCAGAACATTCTCCTGGGTGTCTCTCAGTGTCATCTATACCATCATGTACTCAGAACATTCTCCTGGGTGTCTCTCAGTGTCATCTATAACATCATATACTCAGAACATTCTCCTGGGTGTCTCTCAGTGTCATCTATAACATCATATACTCAGAACATTCCCCTGGGTGTCTCTCAGTGTCATCTGATCTATGGAGCAGCTTCAGACTTTACTTGATGACATCTCCAGTTTGAGTTTTGGCACTCTAATTTGGGGATTTGGGAGAGAGTCTTTCACAAATTTTCACATTACAGCTCCATTAAATGATATGGTAGCAGTCCCTATAAGACAAGGAATTGCTATTTCTTCATCTACATCATTTCATGGAGCTGTAATTAAAACACTTTGATTGCCACTCACAAGTTTTCTCGGATTTATAATAGTTACGTTGAAAGCCACTCACGAGATTTCTCGGATATTTTTATTTTTTAAGCGATCTGAAATCATTTTGCATCACGCGAGCCTACCCTAGCCTACCCAAGAGCCGCCGGCGATCAGATGTGGAAAAAAGCGCCCCCTATCGTCTCCCAGATGACATCAGGGATTTTGGAATGGACTCAATGAAAATGGATGGGGGAAAAAATCCTGTACTCCACATTTTCCAGTCCACTGATGCAGCCGGGGTTACCAGAGTTCATTATGGATCCTCTGAGCGCCGCGGATCATGAGTTCTACTGTATACACGTTAGATCTATACACGTATCGATTTTTTCGAATGGTAATCAGGAATTGGAATATACCAGTTGGATACCATCTGATGTCAGGTAAGGAATCATTGTTATCAGTGTTAGGATAATCAGACTCGTTTTGATGAAGATATAAGCTGTTTTGTGAAATGTGCTCTATCGGTTTCACTGTAAAATCCATGAGGAAATGAAAACGGCTATTATCAGCGCGCGGCTCGAATGGGCGTGCGTGTAAGTATAATATTGATCATCTAGCGTTTATTTGAAAACGATTCATAAATAGGCCGACAAATATCAACGTTCTGGAATATTCTAGTAAAAGACGATTATCACAGAATGGCCCAGAATGGGCTGTTTTTTACCTCAAAACGGGTGCTTTTCAAAATGCTCTCAAACGGAAATGAAGCGATAAAAAACCAATCTGCCTTGACAGCACTGACTGGAAAATGATTCTTTGATAAGCGACGGGCAGATTAGACACATAGCCATAATTTAAAACATAGATTAGGCGATATTAACGTTAACATTGAAGTTGATGGTGGCATTCAAGCACATCCATTATTATTATTATTATGTCGTGCGCCCCCTGGTGGCACTGAAAGTGTTAACACAACAAAAGAATGCAAACTCATTTGCTCTCAATAACTGTCAAACTAAATGAATGTGTGCAAAACAGTTTTGGGATCTGTGAGCGAGTATGTGCAAAATAAATCAGCATTGTTCCATGGTGAAGTGCTTTAAGGGATCAGTCGGCTTTAGTCCTGTTCTGCACTGAGAGACACACGGTCTCAAGTGACTCTCCCTGGCTTTCTTTTAAATGGTCTTCTCTCTCTCTCTCTCACTTACTCTCACTCTCCCTCTCAATCTCACAGCAAACAGAAAGAGAGGATGAAGTAGATGAATCATCCTGCTCACCTCGTCCTCGTCTAGTCTCCGCACCTCCGTCTTATCTCAAACACTGTTAACATTTACTGCTTCTTTCTTACTGCTGCTACACACACGTGCGCGCGCTACTTTGAATATATGGAAAAGGCTTTACAACGGGAGTCCAGTTCATCCGCACAACCCAACTCTATGAAGTAAGAGAGGGTGACGTGCAAAGACGATAGAGCTTGGAAAGAATTCCAGGTAGGTGTCTAGGTAGGTAGACACAGAAGTTGTGGCGGTGTGTCAAGGTCAGAGAAGAGGGGGTCCAAGGCGAACACAAAGAGGTCAAGAGAGGAGAGAGATCCGAAGAGACGTGAAGACTTCGAGAGAGAGAGGTTTTTTCAAACCGAGTCGTCATGCCGGTGCCTAAGTCGGGCCGCGGTGCCACGCCCTGGGCGGCCGTCGTGGCCCTGCTGACCAGCGCCTTGCTGCGGGGGTGCGGGGCGGGGGTGGTGGACGACTTCAACCACGCGGAGCGCTGTAAGGACTCCCTGTACATGGGCACGCCGCCCCGAGGCTACCTCAGCGGCTCCCTGAGAAAGATCTGCCAGCGCTACGAGGACCGGCCGCGCTACGTCACCCTCTACGACCCCCACAAGCACATCCCCGTCTACTCGGCCTACACCTTCAAGAAGTCCGACGGCGAGAAGAAGGTGGACTTCCCCTGGATGTTCGAGCCACAGGTGAGCTCGGTCCTTTTGTCCTCCTCCAATATGGTTGTTAAATAATTCAGTGCTTTTAGCGATTTCTACTAGTTCTCCAATATTAACATCTTAGGAGGCTAAGTGGACAGAACGGTTCATTCAGCAGGGAGTCCATTATATATTTGATGAACGCTCTTCATAATGTATTCAGGTGATTCACTCTGAGACACCAGCGTACAAACCGATATTACTACTGCCTTAGGGGAAAAGAGCGAGTTCGAGATAAGCTGCTTTATTGGCTGTGAAATGGTATTACAATAGGACAATATTGTCATATCCAATTCAAGGAGACACTTCATGCTATATACGCTTATGCAAATTGACCTTGTTTGCTTGCAAATGTTTATATTTTTTTTGTGCCCATGTCAGTAAATTCACTACAAGTGTGAACTCAGAACAAGTGTAAAAAGGTATTCAAAGAGAAAGAGGAGTAAATGTGATTCTTGTACAAATGAGGGTGAATACAGTCAACTACTACTTTGGAAACAATAAACGTAATCTATCTTTTTAATAGAGCCTTTTGTTGATTTGTATCTAGTTTTAGCTCCACATATTTTATGTTTTTTTACTCTTTTACTAGTTGTAGTGTTCTTTTGACTCTTTACTAGTTTTAGTGTTGCTTATTTTATATTCTCTCTTATTTTTTTTACTCTCTTGCTAGTTTTTATGTTCTTTTAAAATGTAGCGCTTTGAGATTTGCTCCACAACGATAAAGCGCCCTACAAACCAAATATATTATTATTATTATTATTATTATTATTATTATTATTATTATTATTATTATTATTATTATTATTATTATTATTATTATTATTATTATTATTATTATTATTATTATTATTATTATTATTATTATTATTATCATTATCATTATCTCAGTGAGGTGGAAAATGTCATAGTGTTTTCTCCACATCTCATTGTTCATTCCGTGTCTCACAATAACAGTTTCCCGCCCCTCTCCTCCTCAGCTGGCCTCGGAGAAGGGCAGCAGCAACATGGAGGCCTTCCCCCAGTCCTCCCGCATGCACATGAACTTCGTGGACAGCCAGGCGGTCCTGGAGGACTACGCCGACGTGGTCCAGTACGAGCGCGGCCACCTCAACCCCGACCAGCACCAGGCCGACCCGCTGGACAAGGCCTCCACCTACACCCTGACCAACGTGGTACCCCAGATCCGCGAGTTCAACCTGGGGCCCTGGGCCGAGCACCAGGACCTGATCCGCAAGCGCCTCAACAACTACTGCCGGGGCGTAGGCTTCGTGGTCACGGGGGTCACCACCTCGGGGAACCAGATCCGCCGGGAGAACCTGGACCGCGTCGCCATACCGGAGTACATGTGGTCGGCCTACTGCTGCACGGAGTACGACCAGAACGCGCCGTACGCCGAGCGCTACAAGTTCCCCGTGTTCGGCGCGTACGGCCTCAACGACCGCGTCAACAACCACATGGTGGAGGTGTCTCTGAAGAACCTGGAGAGGTTCCTCAAGGGGAGGATGGAGGTGGACAAGAACTTCCAGATCTTCTACAACGACTGTGTGCCGGACGTCTGAGGTCTGTGTGCTGGACGTCTGAGGTCTGTGTGCCAGACGTCTGAGGTCACGTGGATCTAAACCAAGGCTGCTCTCTCGATAATGTGTGGTTTGCACCGTGTTTCTTGTGCCCCCCCCCCCCTTTGAGGAACACAATGGAAATAAACCATAAGGTTTTATTGTGCTTCAATCTTCGACGGTTTTAAATTATATGTGATGGCTGTACATTTTGTGTACCAGTATTGTATGTGATTTTAGATTGTCCAATCAATTCAATCAATCAATCAAGGCCATATAGTCACACATGGCCATTTTGCTCCCATGTCATGCTCAATTCCTTTCCATGTGTGTCCATATTCACAAAACTTCTCAAAGTGGGAGCACTGATCGAGAGTAAGCTTTAATTTGTTAAAGGAACACGCCAACATTTTGGGAAATTAGCTTACAGTCTTCTCCAGAGACAGACAAGCAGATAGATTCCAGTTTCCTCTCTGTGCGTTCAGTAGGAAGCTATCTGGCTGCACGTTAGCCTAGCTTAGCACAATGAATGGAAGCGGACAGTGCCGGTTAGCCTAGGCGTTGTCCAACTAACACCTCTCCCGAAGGCTAACCGGCACTGTCCGCTTCCATTCATTGTGCTAAGCTAGGCTAACATGCAGCCAGATAGCTTTCTACTGAACGCACAAAGAGGAAACTGGTATCTCTCTTCTTGTCTCTCTCTGGAGAAGACGGTAAGCTAATTTCCGAAAATGTTGGCGTGTTCCTTTACGATTGATTAAGGTCAAGAAGACCAGTGCTCCTGGTCACTGACCCCAGATCAGGCTCCTCTACTCTGGGAACCTCTGTGAATATGGGCCCAGATGTTTAACAGGTCAGATTGTAACCCGAGAGCGCAACTTATATGTGATAAGACATTGTTATAGGCAATAAAATGAAGTAAATTACATGTATTTTTGTTCTGTATTATTCAAAGCATTGAATACAAAGCGTGGAGTTCAATACAAAACAGTACAAGTGATTCCAGTACCTTCTGGTGTTGCAGCAGTTTCCTTTTTCCATCTGTAGATGGTTTAGTCAGAGAATCCCTTCTAGATGAGAAACTCTCTTAACATTTGAGTTCTAATACCTTGTGCACCAAGTTTATCGTGTCCTATTTAAGACCCAAGTCATGGCCTTTTTATCAGGCAGCAGGGTTCCCACAGTTTCAAGTTTCTTTATTAGTTGTCATACAGAAGTACAGAATAGTTTTATATAAAATGCTTCTTTCTGTTTTGCTCCAGAGATTGTGCTAGATAAAAATAGATAAGTATAAAATAAGTATAGTAAGTATAAAATAGAAGTAAAGTACGTAGACAAAGTGTTCAAAATATACATATATACAATGTACAATGTAGAGTAGAAAAGTAACTGAGTTACAATACAATATACTATATACTATACAGTACAATGCAGAAATGGGATGAGGTACAATTTACAGTAAGGTGTAATGAGGTATGGGTTGTAGTGCAAATTCTTTACCAATAAATATAAAGTGTGTTTAGGTGTCTAAAGTGGGTAAAGTGGGTGCTACAGTGAGTTGTTTGTTTAAAGTGAGTGTGTACGTGTGGATGTGTGTGCTGTGAGTGCATTTGATGGTTGTTACATAGTGTTATTGTCATTTAGCATTCTGATGGCCTGAGGATAGAAGCTTCTTCTGAGTCTCTCTGTGCTTGCCTTGAGACTCCGGTATCGCTTGCCTGACCGCAGCAGTTCAAAGAGGCAGTTGTTTGGGTGGCTGGAGTCTTTGATTATTCTCTTAGCCTTACCCATGCACCGCTTGTTGTAAATGTCTTGGAGAGTGGGAAGCCCACCTCCAATTGTGCGTTCGGCTGAACGGGCCACTCTCTGTAGTCTGCTACAGTCTTGTGCAGTGCTATTCCCAAACCAGGAGGTGATATTGCCAGTCAGGATGCTCTCTATTGTGCATGAGTAGAAGTTCTTAAGGATCTTCTGACTGACTTGGAACTTCCTTAGGCGCCTAAAGAAGTAGAGGCGTTGCCGTGCCTTCTTCATAACACTGTCAATGTCCATGTCAAGTCCTTGGTTATGTGGACTCCGAGGTACTTAAAACTGTTCACTCTCTCAACCGGTGCCCCGTCGATGCTGAGGGGGCAGTAGTCCCTGACCCCCGACCTCCTGAAATCCACAATCATCTCTTTTGTTTTGCTGATGTTCAGGGAGAGGCAGTTCTCCTGACACCACTGCGACAGATTCTTTACCTCTTCCAGGTAGGCCCTCTCGTCATTGGCAGAGATCCCCACCACTACTGTGTCATCAGCAAATTTGATGATTGTGTTGTTGTTCCACTGTGCCACACAGTCGTGTGTGTACAGCGAGTAGAGGAGGGGACTCAGAACACAGCCCTGGGGGGCCCCTATGTTGAGCGTGATGGATGAGGAGGTGCAGTTGCCTGCTCTCACCACCTGGGGTCTACCCGTCAGGAAGTCCAAGACCCACTGGCAGAGGTCATAGTTCAAGCCCAGGTCCCTGAGCTTGGCTATGAGTTTGGAGGGGACTATGGTATTGAATGCTGAGCTGTAGTCGATGAACAGCATTCTCACATAGTTTCCCTGCCTCTTGTCCAGGTGTGATGCTGCTGTGTGCAGCACATGGGCTATGGCGTCCTCCGTGGATCTGTTGGGGCGATATGCAAATTGCAGGGGGTCCAGGTTGATGGGGAGGGAGGAACAGATGTAGCCCTTCACTAGCTTCTCAAAGCACTTCATGGCTATGGAGGTGAGAGCTACAGGGCGGTAGTCGTTGAGGCAAGCAGGCATAGATTTTTTGGGTACAGGGATAATGGTGGACTTCTTCAGACAGGTGGGGATGACAGCCTGTTCCAAGTAGGGATGGGTACCTTTCACATTTGAACCGATACCGGTACCGGTACCTGTGAATCGATACCGGTACCCAACGGTACCTTTTTTCTGTACTTTAGTCTCAAGAAATTTTATTTACCTACCTCAGTCGTGGAAAAAAAATCCAAACTTCAAATAACTACAATTTCGACAGTTTTCGGCTTGCCATTGCTCCGACTGCTTTGTTGTTGAATCAAGTCAAATCCTAGGTAAGCATATATTGTGCGTGTGAACGTTGGCATGAAAAGAAAAAAAAATCGGTATCTCACTTGATTCGATACTCGGTAGTACCGACGTGTTTCGGTTCGGTACCTCAAAAGTACCGAATTCGGTACCCATCCCTAGTTCCAAGGACAGGTTAAATATGTCAGTGAATACCAGGGCCAGTTGGTCGGCACAGACTTTTAGGACACAGCCGGGGATGCCGTCCGGTCCTGCTGCCTTCCTGATATTCACTTTCTTAAAGGTCCTCCTCACCTCATGTTCTGTTATCCTGAACACTGAGTCTCCATCAGCAGTGCCCCCCCCCCCCCCCCTCCATTGCAGTGGTTTGTAGGCTGGTGCTGTTATTCCCAGCCTCAAACCTTGCATAGAAGGTATGCACAGACATTGCTAAATGAAATTCAAGGACTTTCAAGTACCTTTCCAAGCACAATTTTTTGTTTAAAAAGGATACAATTCACTTTTAAATGCTGTTTTCTATAGAAAAAAAATCTGGTCCAATATTTATGTCTTAAAACCTATTTCTGACAATTAGTTACACTTTAAATATATATATATATTTTTTTTTTAACCACAAAAAATAATGGTTGAACAAAAAATAATGGTTGATTTTAATTTCAAGGAATTTTTAAGCACCCTGTTAAAAAATTGGTTGTTTTCAAGGAATTCCAGGCCTTGACTTTTTTTTGGTAAAAAAAAATCAAGCACTTTAAGCACTTCAATGACCTTGTGCAAATCCTGAGTGAGTTTCATTAAAGCATGTTGGCCTCAGAGTATCAAGAGGTTCTTGTGAAAGGGGTAAAGGCTCTGGAGCATTCCTGCACTATTCTAACAGAAACAAGAGGTTAATGATGTAGGGCTGTCCTCTACTAAATACATCTTTAATGGTATCTTATTTATTTACCTTTATCTTCCCAGGGGTTGCTGAGCTTGGATCCTCTTTCTCACAAAGTTCCACACATTCACACCTGGCCGCTGCCCAGTAGATAGATACTTTATTAATCCCCTTGGGGAAATTCAGGGTATCTCGCAGCTCACACAGTATACAGACATTGACAGTTCTCATTCAGTTATTTCACGTTATGTCTGCAATGCATCATGAATTAAAAATAACTACATGATAAAATTCAATTAAATCATATCTATCAATATCAATAGGAGCGTGATGAGATAAAAGCAGGTGTATGAAAAACAGTGTATAAATTTTTTTTAAAACAGTGTATAAAAACAGGTGTAAAAACAGTTGTGTGGGTCAGAGGTCAAGGTCCCCCGCACTATATTACGCTGTTGTACAGTCTGATGGCTGTGGGGACAAAGGACCTCCTGTGCCGCTCAGTCCGTGAGTGCAGGGAGATGAGCCGTCCGCTGCGACTGCTGCTCTGCCCCACCAGGGTGTGGTGGAGAGGGTGGTTGGTATTGTCCATGATGGCCAGCAGCTTGCTCTGCGTGCGGCTCTCCACCACGGTCCCCAGTGGGTCCAGTCTCCTCCCCACCACTGAGCCAGCCTTTTTCACCAGCTTATCCAGCCGCCTGGCATCCCTGGCCGTGGTATTACCACCCCAGCAGACAGCGGCATAGAGGAGCACACTTGCCACCACTGCCTGATAGAACATGAACAACATTTCCCCACACACATTAAAGACCTGAGCCTCCTAAGGAAGAACAGCCGGCTCTGTCCTTTCTTGTAGAGCGCTTCCGCGTTTGCAGCCCAGGCCAGCTTATCGTCTAGGTGCACACCTAAATATTTGTATGTCTGCACCGTCGCAATGTTGTTTCCCCGTATGCTGACTGGTTGCAGAGGTGGTTTCGACCTGCGGAAGTCCAGTACCATCTCCTTGGTCTTTGTTGCGTTCAGGAGAAAGCTGTTCCGTTCGCTCCAGTTGCTGAAGGCTCCCACCTGGTCCCTGTACTCTCCCTCCTGTCCCTTCCTCACACACGCCACAATCGCTCACACACCTGATCCTGATGAATTGAAAATGGGGGACCCTGATGTAAACAAGACAAAAGTCTTTCTCTGGTCTGCATCCCCTTAACAATTGTGTGTATTGAGCTGTACTGTATTGTACCCATTCTGCAATCTGTTAATAAAGTTTTCAATCAATCAATCAATCAATCACACGCCACAAAGTACAACCACAGTCTGACACTGTTGACCACTAGGAGCTGCCCAGTACAACCAGTCTGACACTGTTGACCACTAGGAGCTGCCCAGTACAACCACAGTCTGACACTGTTGACCACTAGGAGCTGCCCAGTACAACCACAGTCTGACACTGTTGACCACTAGGAGCTGCCCAGTACAACCACAGTCTGACACTGTTGACCACTAGGAGCTGCCCAGTACAACCACAGGCTGACACTGTTGACCACTAGGAGCTGCCCAGTACAACCAATCTCAAACTGTTGACCACTAGGAGCTGCCCAGTACAACCACAGTCTGACACTGTTGACCACTAGGAGCTGCCCAGTACAACCAGTCTGAAACTTGACCACTAGGAGCTGCCCAGTACAACCACAGTCTGACACTGTTGACCACTAGGAGCTGCCCAGTACAACCACAGTCTGACACTGTTGACCACTAGGAGCTGCCCAGTACAACCACAGTCTGACACTGTTGACCACTAGGAGCTGCCCAGTACAACCACAGTCTGACACTGTTGACCACTAGGAGCTGCCCAGTACAACCACAGTCTGACACTGTTGACCACTAGGAGCTGCCCAGTACAACCACAGTCTGACACTGTTGACCACTATGAGCTGCCCAGTACAACCACAGCCTAACACTGTTGACCACTAGGAGCTGCCCAGTACAACCACAGTCTGACACTGTTGACCACTAGGAGCTGCCCAGTACAACCACAGTCTGACACTGTTGACCACTAGGAGCTGCCCAGTACAACCACAGTCTGACACTGTTGACCACTAGGAGCTGCCCAGTACAACCACAGTCTGACACTGTTGACCACTAGGAGCTGCCCAGTACAACCACAGTCTGACACTGTTGACCACTAGGAGCTGCCCAGTACAACCACAGCCTAACACTGTTGACCACTAGGAGCTGCCCAGTACAACCACAGTCTGACACTGTTGACCACTAGGAGCTGCCCAGTACAACCACAGTCTGACACTGTTGACCACTAGGAGCTGCCCAGTACAACCACAGTCTGACACTGTTGACCACTAGGAGCTGCCCAGTACAACCACAGCCTAACACTGTTGACCACTAGGAGCTGCCCAGTACAACCACAGTCTGACACTGTTGACCACTAGGAGCTGCCCAGTACAACCACAGTCTGACACTGTTGACCACTAGGAGCTGCCCAGTACAACCACAGTCTGACACTGTTGACCACTAGGAGCTGCCCAGTACAACCACAGGCTGACACTGTTGACCACTAGGAGCTGCCCAGTACAACCAATCTGAAACTGTTGACCACTAGGAGCTGCCCAGTACAACCACAGTCTGACACTGTTGACCACTAGGAGCTGCCCAGTACAACCAGTCTGAAACTTGACCACTAGGAGCTGCCCAGTACAACCACAGTCTGACACTGTTGACCACTAGGAGCTGCCCAGTACAACCACAGTCTGACACTGTTGACCACTAGGAGCTGCCCAGTACAACCACAGTCTGACACTGTTGACCACTAGGAGCTGCCCAGTACAACCACAGCCTAACACTGTTGACCACTAGGAGCTGCCCAGTACAACCACAGTCTGACACTGTTGATCACTAGGAGCTGCCCAGTACAACCACAGTCTGACACTGTTGACCACTAGGAGCTGCCCAGTACAACCACAGTCTGACACTGTTGACCACTAGGAGCTGCCCAGTACAACCACAGCCTAACACTGTTGACCACTAGGAGCTGCCCAGTACAACCACAGTCTGACACTGTTGACCACTAGGAGCTGCCCAGTACAACCACAGTCTGACACTGTTGACCACTAGGAGCTGCCCAGTACAACCACAGTCTGACACTGTTGGTCAGTGACCAGCTCCACTGGAGCAGTGGGGGGGCTGTGTGCCTTGCTCAAGGGAACATCGGCGATGGGGTATTTAGGGAGGGAAGAGCGATTACGGGGATCGAACCAGCGACCCTCTGGTCACAAGTCCACGTCTCTAACCTTTAGACCACTGCTGCCCAATAATTAATATAATTAATTAGAAATGATTATTTCTAGTCATAGGATTTTATTGTAATCAGATACCACAAGTAAAATAAGATTGCGTTTCACACATTAAATGAAATTAGGCCAATCATGCTGGAGGTAGAATCTGTAATGTTGTTAAACAGTGACCTTTAGGGCGAGCCCCTCTTGGTACTGCACTTTGTTTACGTTTCTTGTTTTGGTCTGAGGTGTGGGTTGGATTTCAGTGGGTATAGGGGGAGGGGTTGCTACTGCTGGCCACACATCAGGCTCCGCCAAGAGGTCTGGAGAAATATATACAATATAATTACAGTCCAACCCATACATCAAACCAAAGCAAAAATGTTTTACAAATCGCAATACCTAGTGGGGAACGCCAACAGTAGGTCGCTGTTTGACTGCCTTACAGATTCTACCTTTAAAGACCAAAACATAATAATGAATATAAATGTGCATGAAAAACATTTTGAATAAAAATTATGAAAAGAAAAAAGAAATTCTTGAAATGATCAACTATTCTCATTTTACTTCTCATCAACAGAGAGGAAGAAGCAGTGTTGAAATATAGTCAAGAGACTGTCATGGCATAAAAAAATAACTAGGTAGTGGGTATACGTCCAAATAGTTTACTCAGCAAAGAACTGTGGGGCTATATCAGAACCATCCACAAGATGGCAGTGCAGCTCCATTCCTGATTCCTGGCTCAGTCCACCGAGACTATCATGTCCATCTGATTGGGATATTGTCAAAACCAGGAAATTCACATTTTGTCACAATGAATTTACAGCTAAACTATTCAGTTGTGGATTTGAAATTTGATGTGTGTAATTAGCTTATGTATGACCAAGAAGGCAAAAATAGCCTTGACGTCCTCTATCGTGTCTTGGCAGTCTGGGGGAGACAGAGGTTGTAAAACGAGCATTGATCCAGGGATGACACCCTCTTCCACGCCACCCATCCTCGCCCCTGTAGTTCTGCCTTGTCCAGCGGAGGTCCATAGTAATGAGGGTCCATGACCAGCAGGTAACTGCCCTCGTCCCCGGTACATACCCCCAATAATCCCTTAGAGGAGTTGTCTCTGTCCCCACCCATCATCACCGGAGACCCGTGTTTCTGGAAGTGCTGATGGAGCTCTTCCACCGCCACCTGCTCCAACTCCGTCCCTCCACCCCTCACATGGACAACCTTACAGGGCACGTCGTAGAAGTAGTCGAGGGCCAGGGAGGCTTCAAATGTCCCTATCCACTCCCTGGAACCTGAGAACGGGCTTGGTTTGTCCCCCATGGACACCAAGGCTTGTTGGATCTCAGGGAGGCTTGGTGGGGCCCTGTGGTGGCCCCTTGGTGGGGACCCGCTGCAGTATAGCCAGGAGGCCATCGTCTGAACGCTCCGGTAGCCACATCCCCAGCCTCTGTCGTCGTTGCCATCGCAGCCATAGTGGAAGTAGAAACACTCTCCTGATACCAAGGAACATTTGACAGAATCTGCAAGTGGACCTGGAAGTCCATAGTGTGCATTCTTCACTAAAGTCTCCTCCCAGAGTGTGTAGCTGCTCTTCTTCGTGCTCTCCTCCTTCCCTCTCACTGCCACCTGAATGAATGAATGAATGAATGAATGAATGCATGAAAACTTTATTTAACAGATTGCAGAATGGGTACAATACAGTACAGCTCAATACACACAATTGTTAAGGGGATGCAGACCAGAGAAAGACTTTCGTCTTGTTTACATCAGGGTCCCCCATTTTCAATTCACCTCTCCTCCCCAGTCAATTCCGTCCTCGTTTAAAGTTACTGCAGCAGCTGAACTGTCGATATCAGTGGCCGTTTCATCCATTATTGTTGTTGGCGAAACTATCTAAACTAACTAACTGACCACAGAAAACCTCTGTTTTCTTTTGACAGCTGTTTGGTGTGTGTGTGTGTGTGACTCCAATATACGCCCCCCGTGTGCGCACGCTAAAACATTTCAGTTCCGCTTTGCGCGTCATGGTAACAATTGATTGATTGAAAACTTTATTTAACTGATTGCAGAATGGGTACAATACAGTACGGCTCAATACACACAATTAGCTATTTCCTTAATTTTTGTTAAGAATATAGGACAGCCAGGCATATATAAGCATTATGCTTCAGTCCGTACCTTACACTCACTGTAAAATCAAAAATTGTTATGGTGTTGTATTGTGTCAGATGATGACTGAATAAACTACTACTACTACTACATCTCCTTAACAATTGTGTGTATTGAGCCGTACTGTATTGTACCCATTCTGCAATCTGTTCATACAACAATCAATCAATCAATTGCCCCGCCTACCGGTGCGCGCGCGGATCCAGCGGCCTCTCGCGCACAACACGCACCTGCTGACTTGATTGCACCTGAGCCGCGGCAGGACCTGTTGTTTTTGAAAAGCGTCGTTTACAGTGTTTCCAAAAACAGAATCATCATCATGACGAAGTCGTTAATAAAGTATCTGAAGTGGTGGCCTTTACATTTTATATTTTCTCTAGTTGTTGTGCCCGGCGGTTGTAGTAGTACATTCGCAATAATTAGGGATAATAATAACGTTGGACTGCGGGTTAATTGTGAAGAAACCAGGATGCGAATAACGGTCAAGCGGGAGTTTTTAGAAAAAAGAGGCCTACCTTTCTTACCTAGCTATGTCCAACTGGGTGAGAATTCAACCGAGGACTTTTGCAGACCTGTTTCAGAGGGCCCCCTCTCAAAATCTGAAATGGTCATTTATGCTGGACTAAAAGAATGTGGAACAAAATCCAGAGTAAGAATTCAGTTTTACTAGGAGGGCAACGATGAAAGAATATCCTTTTACATTACCAGTCTGGATTTAGTGGATGGATGCAGTTACCTTTTCCCCTTCTACCCAGGTGTCTGGAGAGTGGCTGATCTACTTCAACCAGTTGGTTCTGTCTCCAGCCGCCATGCCCACCTCGCCAGCCAGTCTGGTGGTCAGAGGGACTGTCATACCCATCGACTGCCATTATAAGAGGTGATGTGATGAAAGATTAAAGGGTAAAATGAGGATTTTGGATATTTGAGATATTCCCTACTTACCAGTGACCTCAGTTGGTAGAGGTGATTGATTGATTGATTTATTGATTGATTGATTGATTGATTGATTGATTGATTGATTGATTGAAAATGTTATTAACAGATTGCAGAATGGATACAATACAGTACGGCTCAATACACACAATTGTTAAGGGGATGCAGACCAGAGAAAGACTTTCATCTTGTTTACATCAGGGTCCCCCATTTTCAATTTATCATAAGTCTACAACCTATGCGGTTTTTCATACTGGATACCTGCACCTCTGGCTAGTTAACCGCAAAACGAGTGCAAAGTCATCAAGGCCACGCTCCAGTCTGTACAAATCCTGAAATAAACGCTGAAACTGACTTTGGGATGCATCTGAAGTGGTGGCTTTTACATGCTTTTTTTTATTATTTTTTTCTCGGGGCTTGTGCAGACTGGAGCTAAGGTGAGGGTCCAAAATTCGGAATATATATCCTTTAATATTGCTGTGATGGGAGATTTACATTTGTACAGAATAACCAGAGCTGAATTAATTGGATTTAGCCTACTTTACTGCACACCAATCAGGCTTACTGTAAATGTACTAGTTTTAGCTCGTCAACTAATAATAATAATAATGGATTGGATTTATATAGCGCTCTTCTCTGACTGAGAGTGCTTCACAGAGTCCATTATTCGTTCATACACAGTCATACCGGTGGTGGTAAGCTACAATTGCAGCCAGAGCTGCCCTGAGGCAGACTCACGGAAGCGTGGCGAATAATCAACGCCTACGGCCCCTCCGACCACCACCAACATTCATTCACATGCATACACATTCATACGAGGCAAGTAGGTTAAGTGTCTTGCCCAAGGACACAACGGCAATGGGATGGACATGGGCTTGAGCGGGATTCGAACCACCAACCCTTCGATCATTGGACGTAGCTAAACTAGTCTTTAGCTGCAGTGTAATGGTGAGAATATGCTAATTATTAGGGATGCAACAATCCCACTTTACCAAGTACCGATTTTGATCCATTACTGTAACAGTAGATTGGATTATGCCCCATATAAATAAACTTCACTTAATGTGATTTGACTTGTGCTTCTCTCCCTGTTGCTCTCAGGAAGCAGAGAGTGAGTGGTGAATCTTTGACCCCAACCTGGTTGCCCATGACGTCCACCATCGGTGCTTTTGGCCTGCTGCATTTCTCCCTTCACACCATGACAGGTTACAATGTTTGTAGATGAATTGTGAAGTTACACAAGGCAGTTGAAATGTGTCTTTCCTCATATCCCTCCCAGTTACACATACACACACAGTCCTCATATCCCTCCCAGTTACACATACACACACACAGTCCCGACTCCTCATATCCCTCCTAGTTACACACACACAGTCCTCATATCCCTCCCAGTTACACACACACACAGTCCTCATATCACTCCTAGTTACACACACACAGTCCTCATATCCCTCCCAGTTACACACACACACAGTCCTCATATCCATCCTAGTTACACACACACAGTCCTCATATCCATCCTAGTTACACATACACACAGTCCTCATATCCATCCTAGTTACACATACACGCAGTCCTCATATCCCACCTAGTTACACATACACATAGTCCTCATATCCCTCCCAGTTACACATAAACACAGTCCTCATATCCATCCCAGTTACACACACACACATAGTCCTCATATCCCTCCCAGTTACACATAAACACAGTCCTCATATCCATCCCAGTTACACACACACACATAGTCCTCATATCCCTCCTAGTTACACATACACACAGTCCTCATGTCCATCCCAGTTACACACACACACATAGTCCTCATATCCCTCCTAGTTACACATACACACAGTCCTCATGTCCCTCCTAGTTACACACACACAGTCCTCATATCCCTCCTAGTTACACATACACATAGTCCTCATATCCCTCCTAGTTACACATACACACAGTCCTCATATCCCTCCCAGTTACACATACACACAGTCCTCATATCCCTCCTAGTTACACATACACACAGTCCTCATATCCCTCCTAGTTACACATACACACAATCCTCATATCCCTCCTAGTTACACATACACACAATCCTCATATCCCTCCTAGTTACACATACACACAGTCCTCATATCCATCCCAGTTACACACACACACATAGTCCTCATATCCCTCCTAGTTACACATACACACAGTCCTCATATCCATCCTAGTTACACATACACACAGTCCTCATATCCATCCCAGTTACACACACACACATAGTCCTCATATCCCTCCTAGTTACACACACACACATAGTCCTCATATCCCTCCTAGTTACACATACACACAGTCGTCATATCCATCCCCGTTACACACACATAGTCCTCATATCCCTCCTAGTTACACACACACACAGTCCTCATGTCCCTCCTAGTTACACATACACACAGTCCTCATATCCCTCCCAGTTACACATACACACAGTCCTCATATCCCTCCTAGTTACACGCACACACAGTCCTCATATCCCTCCTAGTTACACATACACACAGTCCTCATATCCCTCCTAGTTACACACAGTCCTCTTATCCCTCCTAGTTACACACACACACAGTCCTCATATCCCTCCTAGTTACACACACACAGTCCTCATATCCCTCCTAGTTACACATACACATAGTCCTCATATCCCTCCTAGTTACACACAGTCCTCATATCCCTCCTAGTTACACATACACACAGTCCTCATATCCCTCCTAGTTACACATAGACACAGTCCTCATATCCCTCCTAGTTACACATACACACAGTCCTCATATCCCTCCTAGTTACACATAGACACAGTCCTCATATCCCTCCTAGTTACACATACACACAGTCCTCATATCCCTTTTAGTTACATACACACAGTCCTCATATCCCTCCTAGTTACATACACACACAGTCCTCATATCCCTCCTAGTTACATACACACAGTCCTCATATCCATCCTAGTTACACACACAGTCCTCATATCCCTCCTAGTTACACATACACACACAGTCCTCATATCCCTCCTAGTTACATACACACAGTCCTCATATCCATCCTAGTTACACACACACAGTCCTCATATCCCTCCTAGTTACACATACACACACAGTCCTCATATCCCTCCTAGTTACACATACACACACAGTCCTCATATCCCTCCTAGTTACATACACACAGTCCTCATATCCATCCTAGTTACACACACACACAGTCCTCATATCCCTCCTAGTTACACATACACACAGTCCTCATATCCCTCCTAGTTACATACAAACAGTCCTCATATCCCTCCTAGTTACACATACACACAGTCCTCATATCCCTCCTAGTTACACATACACACAGTCCTCATATCCCTCCTAGTTACACATACAGTCCTCATATCCCTCCTAGTTACACATAGACACAGTCCTCATATCCCTCCTAGTTACACACACACAGTCCTCATATCCCTCCTAGTTACACACACACACAGTCCTCATATCCCTCCCTCCTAGTTACACATACACAGTCCTCATACCCCTCCTAGTTACACAGACACACAGTCCTCATATCCCTCCTAGTCATACATAGACACAGTCCTCATATCACTCCTAGTTACACATATACACAGTCCTCATATCCCTCCTAGTTACACACACAGTCCTCATATCCCTCCTAGTTACACATACACACAGTCCTCATATCCCTCCTAGTTACACATACACAAAGTCCTCATATCCCTCCTAGTTACACACACACACACACAGTCCTCATATCCCTCCTAGTCACACATACACACAGTCCTCATATCCCTCCTAGTTACACATACACACAGTCCTCATATCCCTCCTAGTTACACATACAAACAGTCCTCATATCCCTCCTAGACATACATAGACACAGTCCTCATATCCCTCCTAGTTACACATAGACATGGTCCTCATATCCCTCCTAGTTACACACACACACAGTCCTCATATCCATCCTAGTTACACATACACACAGTCCTCATATCCATCCTAGTTACACATAGACAGTTTCCCACACAAATGCATTTCTTCAGAGAATTCAGAGGAGTAATGTTGGATTACTATCCATATTAAGCTATTTATTATGCTGATTAATGGTGAATGTGAGGCGTGAGTTGTAAAGTGCTTTGGATAAAAGCTGCTATATAAATGCAGTCCATTTACCATTTAATCCATAGATGACTGGAGCTCTCCACGGAGTTCCTCAGTGTACCAGCAGGGGGAAGCAGTGCTCCTGGAGGCCACTGTCGAGGCCCCTCTGCACCCTCCTCTCAGGATCTATGTGGACTACTGTGTTGCCACGCTGACCCCTGACCCCCTCTCCTCGCCCAGATACAGGTTCATCACAAAACACGGGTCAGTCGACCTTCCTCCCGCCGAGGAACCCCAAAACAGATCTGAGATGATTTAATTTAGCTAGATATGAATACGCTATGATAGAAAGTCTAGAATTCCATAGCTGGAAAGTGAAAAAGTGAAACCTTTTTATGCCATACAGGGAATCCTCCACTATCAATACAAATGTGTTGTTTTTACTTCGTCAAAAAGTAATGCTGATTTTATTTTGCACATAATCACACAAATCCAAAAACTCTAATAATTTTTGCAGACATGCATTTAGTGTGTATATCCTAAATTCAGGGACATTGAATCCTTGTGGTGTTTTAATTACAGCTCCATGAAATGATGTAGATAGAAAAAGTAGCAATACATTGTTTTATAGGGACTGCTACTGTTCTGAAGGTCCAGATTAACACCTAAAGTCCACATTTATTATTTTCTATACATTTACATTTAGTCATTTAGCTGACGCTTTTATCCAAAGCGACTTACAAGTTCTGTACGACAAGTCATCAGGAAGGGAACAACTCTATCAGCTGAGTAACAATGTTCATCAAAATGTTGAGTGCTGCAGTGTAGGTTAGTATATTAGGACAAGTGCATGACAGTAAGGTTAGTTGGGGTTAGATCTTTTTAAATTTTTTTAAAATGTTTCCCATTATTTCAGATAATGGTTGAAGAAGTGCGTCTTTAGTAGACGGCGAAAGATTGGACGGGATTCGGCTGTCCTAACTGGGGTGGGTAGTTCATTCCACCATTGTGGGGCAAGGACCGAGAATAGGCGGCTTCTCTTTGATGACCCTCCCGGAGCTCGGATAGGAGTAGGTCTGAGGCGGCCAGAAGATGCAGAGCGTAGGGGTCTTGAGGGTGTGTAGTTAGAGACCATTGACCGGAGGTAGGCTGGAGCGGTTTCCTTTGCCGCACGGTATGCCAGGTCGAGGGCCTTGAAGCGGATACGTGCAGCAATGGGGAGCCAGTGCAGGTCCCTAAGAAGTGGGGTGATATACCTTGTATGTTGTTTATTTGTATAATATATATATAGAGTATTTTTATCATTCGCCCCTTTTCATATGTCCCTTCATCGCGCCGTAGACAGCGTGAGCCCATGCACCTGTAGAGTGTACGAAAATGTCCAGTGTTGGCGCAGCAGGAAAACAGCCACAGTGTATTACGAGAGAGCTGGTCTGCTAGTGAGATGTAATTACAACGTTGGTGAGCTACGAGTTGGAAACGGCAGCGTGATATAGTTTGGAAGAATTGAAGTAACATACTTCGATTATAGACCTGCCGACGTGCAGATAGCAAAGGACGGTGAAGAGACTTTGGGCTGAGTTCGGCTGCATTCTGGATTCAGCTAGCTACTGCGGACTGCGTGCAGGTTAGCCTTAGCATAAAAGGCTAGCTAGCTATTGAACCCGAGGTTCGGGCGTTGGACTATAGGAACCCGGTCCATACGAGACCCCCTATCCAGCGACGACAGGACTGTCTCCCACGGGTCTACTCTACATTAGGAACTCCAGAGAACATCATCTCCGTCCTCGTATTTTTATGTTAAACATTAAATGTGATTATTCAACTTGGTACCCCTGTCCCCTCCCAGTTAATAGTGTCCGCCATCTTGTGTATATTTAATATTGGTTAATTAATCATTTAGTATTTGTCAAGCTCATTATTTAAATACAGTCAGGGTTGTGTAGCCCCTCAGCTACAGCTACCTTATAATTTCATTGAGCTGTAATTAACACAAGGATTCAATGTCCCCGATGACATCACTGGTGGCCGTATTCAAACGCCCAAAATGAAATGCATGTGTGATGATTCGAGTTTTTGGATGTGTGTGAGATCATGTGCAGTTCTCTGCTTTATGGGCCGGTTGTTGACCAAACCTTTTTACATTTTTATAAATCTAATTATATTGGCCCCAAGGTGTGTTGGCCCACCGAGAAAAAACAGGACATACATCAACATAAAACAACATCATAAAACATTAAGATACAATATGCATATACAGTTGAAGATAAAAGAATAATAAATAAATATGCTACCCTCTCTTTCCTATGCCGATAGCCATGATTAACCTGGGGGCCTGTCTATGCTGCTGGGCAGGCTGTTCAGGCTGTTCCACAGAACTGCAGCTGAGTAAGGGCATGCGTCCACCTATCTCACATTTCCAGCTGAAAAACGCTGGCAGTGCACTGGAAGTACTGGGGTAGAGCGCTTGCGGTGAGAAAAAAAAAACGCAGCGCGAGCCTTTTGTAGCTATGACAACGAGCTGTCAGTCACCAACCTACCTGATGACGAGAGAGAAAGAACTCTAGCGACACCTACATGACAGCCATCTTGTAATAATAACTTTTATTGTATTTTACCGCTGCGGTTTTGTACATATAGTATATTTTAATATACTTTATTGTATTAATTATATATTGTTATTACCTGACACCACAGTTCGCCCTTTGCTTTTTATTAGCTTTTTATTAGTGTATTCGTGTAGTTATTATTATTATTTGTGCCGTCTCTTGTGGGTAGACAGGCAGGCAGCTCCGGTGTCAGGTTACAAACAGAGTGGTAGATATGAATGGCTGTGATTGGTTGTCTGAAAAGACGCTCCGCGCATCGCTCTGAAAAGTTCAGAAGGTTTCAACTTTAAACGCTGGGTGCGGCCGCACAAAAAAGCTGAAAGGCGCTGAAAAAAGAAGCCGACTGCAGCATACGCTCCCTCCCCATTGGGATACATTGAAAAAAGACGCTTGCGGTCATAAATATGAGGCAGGTGGACGCGGGCCCTAAGGCTATGTGTCCACTAAAAGCCTTTTTTTCAAGGTGGACCGCTTTGAAAAAAAAAAAAAAAAAAACTCTGAGCGTTTTTCTGAGGCTCGCGCCAGCCGCGGCTCCGCCCCTTCCTCGATGAGTTACATTGATGAGCGCGCTCCTTTCCAAAAGTTTAACTAGTTTCAACTTTATGAGCTGGGAGCGCTCCGACCAAAAACGCTGCCGCCGAGAGCTCATAAAACGCGAGGCGCGGCGCTGGGAAGAGGAGCGCGCCTGTTGCGTCTCCAGCATATAAATGAATGACAGAAAGGAGCTGACAACTCATAAAACGTCCCTGGTGGACACAAGCCCTAATGCTGCTGGGCAGGCTGTTCACGCTGTTCCACAGAACTGCAGCTGAGTAAAGGAAGGTCTGCTGGCCGTACGAAATTAGTTTAAATGTAAACAGAACTATGTTTGTCTCTACCTCTGGTTTCATGGCTATGATTGTTTTTTACATATTGGAAGTAATTGTGAAGGTAGCTTGGCACCTCCCCTTTATAAATTCTATATAGCATAGCTTTATCTTTTTTTTTTGTATCCACTTTTTCTCCTTATTTTCTATTTTTCTCCCATCCCAATTTCGTGTATCCAATTCTCCCCTCCCCTGTCTTGAACGTTGCTCGACTATGCCCCCCACTGGTCGGTTGTAGAGAGGATAGAAGCCTTGCATCACATGTTCCCTCCAGCACACGAGGAGGCTGCCTGTCGCATCGTGTCCTGCCAGCGCGGACTCTCATTGGCGAGGTGTAACGCATGGGAGGCTCACACTACCCTCGCCACTTCCTGTCTCTGCTGTGCAGGCGTCTCCCAACCGACCTGTAGGGGTCGCTGTCCACAACGTCCAATCCCCACCCATCGACTTCCACCCGCTGACTCTGCCAAATGAGCCAGTACGACGGCCGGCCCAAGCCGAAGGCAATGCTGAGACTGGGATTCAATACCGGAGTCTCTTGCATTGGTGACGAGCGCAATCTCCGCTACGCCACCCAGCCTCCCCTTAGGCATAGCTTTATCATGGATACTCTCTTTTCCACCCTGAGCCACCCCAGGCTGTTGAAGTGGGGCTGGTCTAAGTGAGTATGAGTGGGGAGCTGCAGGACTATCCTACTAGCTTGTTCTGGGCAGTTTGAAGTCTATTTTTCAAGTTGCTGGGGGCACTGTCATACCAGGACAAGCAAGCATAGTCAAAATGACACTCAACTAAAGCTCTTAAGAGCTTTCCTGTCCAGGTATTTAGAATTTCTTGCTAGGCATTTTATTGTTAACCTTAGCTATTACCTTTTTCGACATGCTTTCCCCTGAGAGTGTTTTCTAAAGTACACCCTAGATACACCACTGATTTGGTACTGGTGACAACTGAGCTACCTAACTGTACCTTGAACCCTTCCTGGTTTTTCTGTTTCCTTGTAGTAGAATAAAATGGATTCTGTTTTTCCTAAATGGAGAGACAGTCGAGTCTACGAATCATCCGCGTAGAGGAGGAGATCACATGAGCAGGCTGACTGCATGTCATTTATATAAAGGAGGAAGAACAAGGGCCCCAGCACACTGCCCTGAGGGACCCCGCAGTCCACCGTCCTCAGATCTGAAAGGACCCCTCCCACCTCTACTCGTTGTTCCCTTCCCCTCAAGTATGAGCTGGCCCAGTTTGTGGCCATACTATTGAAACCTATCGCTGTTAACTTCCTTAACACAATGGGGACGAACAACGGAGATCTCCGTGTTTCGATAAATCCGTGGCAAGTTGTTATTGCTTTTATTCCATTTTAATAACCTATTCAAGGTTGCCGAGCGGCACTGCAGATATCCCCTACTCTTTGAATTCGACAAAGTGCAATACCGGCCAGATCCTCTTAGGGGCGCTATCGCGATAATGCAGTGTTCCCTGTGGCTGAACGGATCAGTATTTTTTTTTACTTTCAATGGAGATTTCAGTTAGCAGGATTCTAGATGTGCAGCATGTAGCTTGGACTCTTTCTTAATGTGATCTGTTAGAAACAGAAGACGGGTGTCTGTGGAGTGGGACTTTCTAAACCCTGATTGAAATTCATATAGCAAGTTATGGGATGTAATATACTGATCAATTTGTTCATATATAATCTTTTCTATAACCTTGGACATGACACATAAGATGGACACAGGCCGGTAGTTACCATGGTCCTGCTTGCTGCCTTTTTTTTGGTAAAGTGGTATTACTGGCCAGCTTAAGCTCACTTGGAAACTTTCCCGATTCTATGGAAAGATTCACAATATGCGTTATACCGGGGGAAATAACCTGAGCTGCATCCCTAAGGAACCTAGCGGGCATGTTGTCTACTCCTGTAGCTCCGGTATGCCAGATTACCAGTCCAGCCGTGCTAGTTACGCTGCTGGCCAGTACGACTTACTACCATAGTGTCTGCATACCTGTATCACTGTACATATTAATACTACAACTCTGTACATACATGTACTAGTACTATTACTCAGTAGTACTGATTTGATATATACCCAGTTTAATCACCTGTATATTACTATTGCACTTTACTGTTACATTTGCACTCTAGTTGGACGCCAAACTTCTTTTTGTTGTACTTGTGCTGTAATAATGACAATACATTTGAATCTAATCGAATATTTTGTGACGTCAGCAGTGATTGCAAGCGCCACAGTGGGAATAAGTCTAAAGTTGTTTTTGTGTTGTCCTTTAGAGATGTGTACGTGTTCCTTTTAAAAGATGTCAACTAGACTAAACTAAAGACACATTTATCTGTTTTCTGCTCCATGGTCACACAGATGTCTCGTGGACAGCGTGCTTCCAGGGTCGTCTTCTCGGTTCTTCCCCAGGGAGAGTGACGGCAGGCTGCGCTTCAGTGTCCAGGCCTTCCGCTTCAACAAGCAGCCAGAGGAGCAGGTAACGGCACCTGACAGGGGAGCAGGTAACGGCACCTGACAGGGGAGCAGGTAACAGCACCTGACGGGGGAGCAGGTAACGCAGGGGGAGCAGGTAACGGCACCTGACAGGGGAGCAGGTAACGCAGGGGGAGCAGGTAACAGCACCTGACAGGGGGGAGCAGGTAACGACACCTGACAGGGGGAGCAGGTAACGGCACCTGACAGGGGGAGCAGGTAACGACACCTGACAGGGGAGCAGGTAACGCAGGGGGAGCAGGTAACAGCACCTGACAGGGGAGCAGGTAACGCAGGGGGAGCAGGTAACAGCACCTGACAGGGGGGAGCAGGTAACGGCACCTGACAGGGGGAGCAGGTAACGGCACCTGACAGGGGAGCAGGTAACGCAGGGGGAGCAGGTAACAGCACCTGACGGGGGGAGCAGGTAACAGCACCTGACAGGGGGGAGCAGGTAACGCAGGGGGAGCAGGTAACAGCACATGACGGGGGGAGCAGGTAACAACACCTGACAGGGGGAGCAGGTAACGGCACCTGACGGGGGGAGCAGGTAACAACACTTGACAGGGGAGCAGGTAACGGCACCTGACAGGGGAGCAGGTAACAGCACCTGACAGGGGGAGCAGGTAACGGCACATGAAGGGGGGAGCAGGTAACAGCACCTGACAGGGGAGCAGGTAACGCAGGGGGAGCAGGTAACAGCACATGACGGGGGGAGCAGGTAACGGCACCTGACAGGGGGAGCAGGTAACGGCACCTGACAGGGGAGCAGGTAACAGCACCTGACAGGGGGAGCAGGTAACGGCACATGACGGGGGGAGCAGGTAACAGCACCTGACAGGGGAGCAGGTAACGCAGGGGGAGCAGGTAACAGCACATGACGGGGGGAGCAGGTAACGGCACCTGACGGGGGGAGCAGGTAACGGCACCTGACAGGGGGAGCAGGTAACGGCACCTGACGGGGGGGAGCAGGTAACGGCACCTGACGGGGGGAGCAGGTAACGGCACCTGACGGGGGGAGCAGGTAACGGCACCTGACGGGGGGAGCAGGTAACGGCACCTGACGGGGGGAGCAGGTAACGGCACCTGACGGGGGGAGCAGGTAACGGCACCTGACGGGGGGAGCAGGTAACGGCACCTGACGGGGGGAGCAGGTAACGGCACCTGACGGGGGAGCAGGTAACGGCACCTGACGGGGGGAGCAGGTAACGGCACCTGAATCAATCGAGTATTACAATTCCAACATAGAATTCTGATGAAATTATTGTTTTTTAGTTTTAAACTATAATACAAACGGTGAAATTCCCATCCTCAAAAACCCACCCAAAAATACGAAAGAAATGGCAAATGAAAGCGACTGAAGAAATGGAATCCCCCTTTTCCACCTTGAATCTACTCGCATACTGATGTACTGTGTCATATTCCAGGTATGTACTATGTCATATGCTTGATATGTACTATATAATATGTACATGTCATAGTGTACACAATTTGTAAGTCGCTTTGTATAAAAGTGTCAGCTTAATGACATGTCATATAAATGTACTATATCATATTCCTGCTATGTATGTGCTATGTCATATCCCTGCTATGTTTACTCGCATTCAAATTTAGAGTTAATTTTAAGGTGCTGCTTCTTACTTTTAGAGGCCTTCATGGTCTAAAACTAGCATTTAGCTAGTTTTATCTTGGTTTTACTTTGTATTTATACTTTCTATTTGGTCTGTTCGAATTTGTTCTATGTATTGCTGTATTTGACTGGAAAGCACTTTGTGATCCTGTATCTTGAAAGGTGCTATATAAATAAAAAAGATATCTAACCCTAACTAACCTTACTGTCATGCACTTGTCCTAATAAACGAACCTACACTGTAGCACTCAACACTTTGATGAACATTGTTACTCAGCTGATAGAGTTGTGCCCTTCCTGATGGCTTGTCGTACAGAACTTGTAAGTCGCTTTGGATAAAAGCGTTCAGCTAAATGACTAAATGTAAATGTACTTACTATGTCATATTCCAGGTATTCCTCAGCTGCCACCTCAGGGCGACCCTGAAACACGACCCACCTGACCACCTCGACAAGGCCTGCTTCTTCCACCGCCCCTCGTTCAGGTTAGGCTTCCCCACAGGCCCACACTCAGGTTAGGCTTCCTCTACAGGCCCACGCTCAGGTTAGGCTTCCCCACAGGCCCACGCTCAGGTTAGGCTTCCTCTACAGGCTCAGGTTAGGCTTCCCCACAGGCCCACGCGCTCAGGTTAGGCTTCCCCCACAGGTCCACGCTCAGGTTAGGCTTCCCCACAGGCCCACGCTCAGGTTAGGCTTCCCCACAGGCCCACGCTCAGGTTAGGCCTCTTCCACCGCCCCTCGTTCAGGTTAGGCTTCCCCACAGGCCCACGCTCAGGTTAGGCTTCCCCACAGGCCCACGCTCAGGTTAGGCTTCCCCCACAGGTCCACGCTCAGGTTAGGCTTCCCCACAGGCCCACGCTCAGGTTAGGCTTCCCCACAGGCCCACGCTCAGGTTAGGCCTCTTCCACCGCCCCTCGTTCAGGTTAGGCTTCCCCACAGGCCCACGCTCAGGTTAGGCTTCCCCACAGGCCCACACTCGGGTTAGGCTTCCCCACAGGCCCACACTCAGGTTAGGCTTCCCCACAGGCCCACACTCAGGTTAGGCTTCCCCACAGGCCCACACTCAGGTTAGGCTTCCCCACAGGCCCACACTCAGGTTAGGCTTCCCCACAGGCCCACACTCAGGTTAGGCTTCCCCCACAGGCCCACGCTCAGGTTAGGCTTCCCCACAGGCCCACGCTCAGGTTAGGCTTCCCCCACAGGCCCATGCTCAGGTTAGGCTTCCCCACAGGCCCACGCTCAGGTTAGGCTTCCCCACAGGCCCACGCTCAGGTTAGGCTTCCCCCACAGGCCCATGCTCAGGTTAGGCTTCCCCACAGGCCCACACTCAGGTTAGGCTTCCCCACAGGCCCACGCTCAGGTTAGGCTTCCCCCACAGGCCCACGCTCAGGTTAGGCTTCCCCACAGGCCCACGCTCAGGTTAGGCTTCCCCCACAGGCCCACGCTCAGGTTAGGCTTCCCCACAGGCCCACGCTCAGGTTAGGCTTCCCCACAGGCCCATGCTCAGGTTAGGCTTCCCCCACAGGCCCACGCTCAGGTTAGGCTTCCTCTACAGGCCCACGCTCAGGTTAGGCTTCCCCACAGGCCCACGCTCAGGTTAGGCTTCCTCTACAGGCTCAGGTTAGGCTTCCCCACAGGCCCACGCGCTCAGGTTAGGCTTCCCCCACAGGTCCACGCTCAGGTTAGGCTTCCCCACAGGCCCACGCTCAGGTTAGGCTTCCCCACAGGCCCACGCTCAGGTTAGGCCTCTTCCACCGCCCCTCGTTCAGGTTAGGCTTCCCCACAGGCCCACGCTCAGGTTAGGCTTCCCCACAGGCCCACGCTCAGGTTAGGCTTCCCCCACAGGTCCACGCTCAGGTTAGGCTTCCCCACAGGCCCACGCTCAGGTTAGGCTTCCCCACAGGCCCACGCTCAGGTTAGGCCTCTTCCACCGCCCCTCGTTCAGGTTAGGCTTCCCCACAGGCCCACGCTCAGGTTAGGCTTCCCCACAGGCCCACACTCAGGTTAGGCTTCCCCACAGGCCCACACTCAGGTTAGGCTTCCCCACAGGCCCACACTCAGGTTAGGCTTCCCCACAGGCCCACACACAGGTTAGGCTTCCCCCACAGGCCCACGCTCAGGTTAGGCTTCCCCACAGGCCCACGCTCAGGTTAGGCTTCCCCCACAGGCCCATGCTCAGGTTAGGCTTCCCCACAGGCCCACGCTCAGGTTAGGCTTCCCCACAGGCCCACGCTCAGGTTAGGCTTCCCCCACAGGCCCATGCTCAGGTTAGGCTTCCCCCACAGGCCCACGCTCAGGTTAGGCTTCCCCACAGGCCCACGCTCAGGTTAGGCTTCCCCCACAGGCCCACGCTCAGGTTAGGCTTCCCCACAGGCCCACGCTCAGGTTAGGCTTCCCCCACAGGCCCACGCTCAGGTTAGGCTTCCCCGCAGGCCCACGCTCAGGTTAGGCTTCCCCACAGGCCCACGCTCAGGTTAGGCTTCCCCACAGGCCCATGCTCAGGTTAGGCTTCCCCCACAGGCCCATGCTCAGGTTAGGCTTCCCCACAGGCCCATGCTCAGGTTGGGCTTCCCCCACAGGCCCATGCTCAGGTTGGGCTTCCCCCACATGCCCACACTCAGGTTAGGCTTCCCCCACAGGCCCACGCTCAGGTTAGGCTTCCCCCACAGGCCCATGCTCAGGTTGGGCTTCCCCCACAGGCCCATGCTCAGGTTAGGCTTCCCCACAGGCCCATGCTCAGGTTGGGCTTCCCCCACAGGCCCATGCTAAGGTTGGGCTTCCCCCACAGGCCCATGCTCAGGTTGGGCTTCCCCCACAGGCCCATGCTCAGGTTGGGCTTCCCCCACAGGCCCATGCTCAGGTTGGGCTTCCCCCACAGGCCCATTCTCAGGTTAGGCTTCCCCTACAGGCCCACGCTCAGGTTAGGCTTCCCCCACAGGCCCACGCTCAGGTTAGGCTTCCCCCACAGGCCCATGCTCAGGTTAGGCTTCCCCCACAGGCCCATGCTCAGGTTGGGCTTCCCCCACAGGCCCATGCTCAGGTTAGGCTTCCCCCACAGGCCCACGCTCAGGTTAGGCTTCCCCCACAGGCCCATGCTCAGGTTAGGCTTCCCCCACAGGCCCATGCTCAGGTTAGGCTTCCCCCACAGGCCCATGCTCAGGTTAGGCTTCCCCCACAGGCCCATGCTCAGGTTAGGCTTCCTCTACAGGCCCACGCTCAGGTTAGGCTTCCCCACAGGCCCATGCTCAGGTTAGGCTTCCCCCACAGGCCCATGCTCAGGTTAGGCTTCCCCACAGGCCCATGCTCAGGTTAGGCTGCCAACTCAGCTTGTACTATTTCTTTAGCTCGATGTCAATTATAATCGGGCCTCATTTAGCTAAATATCATGTCTCCAGAATTCATGCATTTCTTCATTTCAATGTTTGAATTGCATGTTATTACGTTCCCGACAGGAGGGTGTATTCCAGCTGTGAGCTGGTGGAAGGGTGGCTGGTGTTACATCTACGGTGCCCACCATCTCTGCCCTTGAGCAAGGCACTGAACCCCAAAACTGCTCCAGTGCGGGCGACCCTGCACTCTGACCTCTCTGAATAAATGCATCATGTGTACACTACAGACATTGCAATTGCCTTGTTGTGTACAACATTGACAATTTAAATAATTATACATTCAGCCTGTGGATCCCACCCAGAAAGATTACAACTAACGGCTAATGTGAATCCAAAGAAATAGTCATAATGTGTCCACTGCACTCAGACTATTTATCCAAATAGTAGAAAAGAATGGGGTCACACTTGAGTCTCAGGATAGCCAATAAGACGGAACATGAGTCTCACGATAGCCAATAAGACGGAACATGAGTCTCAGGATAGCCAATAAGACGGAACATGAGTCCCAGGATAGCCAATAAGACGCAACATGAGTCCAAGGATAGTAGAACATGGATAAGACGGAACATGGGGTCACACTTGAGTCCCAGGATGGCCAACAAGGCTGTCCCAAAGGGGAAATTCCTTTCCCAGGGTTGGGAAAGGAATCCCAACCTGAGCATGACATAAGAGCAAAATGGCCGCCATGTGAATATAGTCAATTGTCTATCCTGGGAATAAAACAAGTATTCAGTAATTAATACTCCATCGAGTGCGACTCCATCCGTTCAAGTAATATAATCGGAATAAAATAAACTTTAAAGCCATACAAAAGTCCAAACATATACAACATACTTTTCAGAAGATTGGATATTGAAGGTGGTCCAGGTTGGGGGTGACGAGGGAACTGCACTAATGGGACTGGTCTCTTGTTGTTCAGCTGGGGTGCCACAGAGGGAACTGCACTAACGGGACTGGTCTCTTGTTGTTCAGCTGGGGTGCCACAGAGGGAACTGCACTAACGGGACTGGTCTCTTGTTGTTCAGCTGGGGTGCCACAGAGGGAACTGCACTAACGGGACTGGTCTCTTGTTGTTCAGCTGGGGTGCCACAGAGGGAACTGCACTAACGGGACTGGTGTCTTGTTGTTCAGCTGGGGTGCCACAGAGGGAACTGCACTAACGGGACTGGTGTCTTGTTGTTCAGCTGGGGTGCCACAGAGGGAACTGCACTAACGGGACTGGTCTCTTGTTGTTCAGCTGGGGTGCCACAGAGGGAACTGCACTAATGGGACTGGTCTCTTGTTGTTCAGCTGGGGTGCCACAGAGGGAACTGCACTAACGGGACTGGTCTCTTGTTGTTCAGCTGGGGTGCCACAGAGGGAACTGCACTAACGGGACTGGTCTCTTGTTGTTCAGCTGGGGTGCCACAGAGGGAACTGCACTAATGGGACTGGTCTCTTGTTGTTCAGCTGGGGTGCCACAGAGGGAACTGCACTAACGGGACTGGTCTCTTGTTGTTCAGCTGGGGTGCCACAGAGGGAACTGCACTAACGGGACTGGTCTCTTGTTGTTCAGCTGGGGTGCCACAGAGGGAACTGCACTAATGGGACTGGTCTCTTGTTGTTCAGCTGGGGTGCCACAGAGGGAACTGCACTAACGGGACTGGTGTCTTGTTGTTCAGCTGGGGTGCCACAGAGGGAACTGCACTAACGGGACTGGTGTCTTGTTGTTCAGCTGGGGTGCCACAGAGGGAACTGCACTAACGGGACTGGTCTCTTGTTGTTCAGCTGGGGTGCCACAGAGGGAACTGCACTAACGGGACTGGTCTCTTGTTGTTCAGCTGGGGTGCCACAGAGGGAACTGCACTAACGGGACTGGTGTCTTGTTGTTCAGCTGGGGTGCCACAGAGGGAACTGCACTAACGGGACTGGTCTCTTGTTGTTCAGCTGGGGTGCCACAGAGGGAACTGCACTAACGGGACTGGTCTCTTGTTGTTCAGCTGGGGTGCCACAGAGGGAACTGCACTAACGGGACTGGTCTCTTGTTGTTCAGCTGGGGTGCCACAGAGGGAACTGCACTAACGGGACTTGTCTCTTGTTGTTCAGCTGGCTTGCCACAGAGGGAGACAGTGTCCTGTGCCAGTGTTGTGACACTGAAGACTGCTCCAGACAGACGGGCGTGAAGACAACTGAGGGCCACAGCAGACTCACCGCTCAACTAGAATCAGGTGCGTTTATTTAGTCACTTTATTCATCCTAATTGATAATACCGGTAATACACAAGAGTGGAGTGCTATGGTGTGGGATTTTGGCACGGTGGCTTTCAGCTTTCACACGTTATAGTCACGGTGTAGCACGACCTTGAGTGTATTATTGCTATTATTATACAGCAGTTTTGATCAATAACACTTCTTTGCTGGTGTGGTGTAAAATAGCCGACGCTAATAACTTACTTGGTCAAAAGAGACCTGGTTGATATGATTTATTAACTCAATCAAAGTATCAATACAAGGGCGGTCAGGTGGCGTAGCGGAGATTGCGTTCGTCACCAACGCTGGAGACGCTGGGTTCGCGTGTTCGAATCCAGCTCCTGGCATTGTCACCAGCTTGGCTGGCCGTTCACACTAATACAATTGGCAGTATTAGGGGTGGGGAAAGCTGGCGGATGGGTCCTGGGCGTTGTGGACAGCGACCCCTACAGTTCGGTCGGGGGGCCTGCTCTGTGAGGGTAGGATCTGGAGAGAGGTAGTGCGGCCTTCCACACGTTACACTCTCCCAGTGAGAATCTGCGCGGCCAGGCTGGCTGCACATGCGTCGGAGGAAAGCATGTGATAGTCTCCGGCCTCTCGGACCAACAGTAGGGGAAAGTGCGCAACAACCAGGAAGGGGGTTGGGAATTGTCATAACGACTAACAGTGGGATGGGAGAAAAATCGAAAAAAAGGACGGGGAAAAAGATATAAAAATAAAAAATAAAAGTATCAATACAAAATAGTCAGTTGGGGTACTTTTGGGTACTTTGGGGTATTTTGGGGTACTTTGTGGTGATTAGTAGGACCATTGTATCAACACTGACGATGGTCATAAAACGTCTATTTCTACTCCTTACAGAAGACGAGCGACAGGCAGACTTTACAGTCGGGCCTCTTCAGACGTTACCAAATCCCCATTGGTCGGGTCATCTCTCTTATAACCACTGACGCCACGTTCTCCCACTCCTGCCCCCGCTGGTCACCGCTGGTTCTACAGCAGGAGGGCAGCATTCAGCCAAGAGCACTAGTGTGGAAAATAAAGGAGGTGAAAACATCATGTGGGTTTTGTTTATGAATGATGGTTAATAGATTATTATACTTATTATACTTGTCCCGTGGATTAATGTAATGATGGTTAATAACTTAGATATCATACAGGTCCCCACTGTCCAGTAGAATAATGTAACGATGGTTAATAACTTAGATATCATACGTGTCCTCTGGATTAATGTAACTATGGTTAATAACTTAGATATCATACGTGTCCCCACTGTCCTGTAGAATAATGTAACAATGGTTAATAACTTGGATATCATACGTGTCCCCACTGTCCTCTGGATTAATGTAACAATGGTTAATAACTTGGATATCATACGTGTCCTCTGGATTAATGTAACTATGGTTAATAACTTAGATATCATACGTGTCCCCACTGTCCTGTAGAATAATGTAACGATGGTTAATAACTTGGATATCATACATGTCCTCTGGATTAGTTTCAAGTTCAAGTTTCTTTAATAGTTGTCATACAGAAGTACAGAATACTTTCATACAAAATGCTTCTTACTGTTACGCTCCAGAGACTGTGCTAGACAGATAGTATCAAACAACATAGTATAGCATGTAATTTAGAAGAAGAAAATGAGGTCACAGTGTTCGGTATAGACATATGTACAATGTTCTGAGTTACCATATAATATACAATACTATGCAGTGTACTAATGTACAGTACTATATAGTGCAAAGCAGAAATGGGATGAGGTACAATTTAGGTACAATTTACAGTAAGGTGTACGAGTTGTAGTGCAATCCTTCATCAATAAATATAAAGTGTGGGGAGTGGGTGCTACAGTGTGTTTGTTTAAAGTGGGTGTGTGCTATAAAGTGTGTGGAGTGGGTGCTACAGTGTGTTTGTTTAAAGTGAGTGTGTGCGTGTGGATGTGTGTGCTATGTGCGTTTGGTGGTTGTTGTTGTGTAGTGTTCATTGTTCGTTTAGCAGCCTGATGGCCTGGGGATAGAAGCTTCTTCTGAGTCTTTCTGTGCTCGCCTTGAGACTCCTGTATCGCTTGCCTGACCGCAGCAGTTCAAAGAGGCAGTTGTTCGGGTGACTGGAGTCTTTAATGATTCTCTTAGCCTTGCCCTTGCAACGCTTGTAGTAAATGTTCTGGAGGGTGGGGAGCCCCCCTCCAATTGTGCGTTCGGCTGAACGTGTCACTCTTTGTAGTCTGCTTTGGTCTTGTGCAGTGCTATTCCCAAACCAGGAGGTGATGTTGCCGGTCAAGATGCTCTCTATTGTACATGAGTAGAAGTTCTTAAGGATCTTCTGACTGACTTGGAACTTCCTTAGGCGCCTGAGGAAGTAGAGGCGTTGTCGTGCCTTCTTCACAACACTGTCAATGTGTGTGGTCCATGTCAAGTCCTCGGATATGTAGGCTCCGAGGTACTTAAAGCTGTTGACTCTCTCAACCGGTGCCCCGTCGATGCTGAGGGGGCTGTAGTCCTTGACCCCCGACCTCCTGAAGTCCACAATCATCTCCTTTGTTTTGCTGACGTTCAGGGAGAGGCTGTTTTCCTGGCACCATCCCGCCAGGACCTTGACCTCTTCCAGGTAGGCCCTCTCGTCGTTGGCAGAGATCAGGCCCACCACCACTGTGTCGTCAGCAAATTTGATGATTGTACAGTCGTGTGTGTACAGGGAGTAGAGGAGGGGACTCAGAACACAGCCCTGGGGGGCCCCTATGTTGAGGGTGATGGATGAGGAGGTGCAGTTGCCTGCTCTCACCACCTGGGGTCTGCCAGTCAGGAAGTCCAAGACCCACTGGCAGAGGTCATAGTTCAAGCCCAGGTCCCTGAGCTTGGCTATGAGTATGGAGGGGACTATGGTATTGAATGCCGAGCTGTAGTCGATGAATAGCATTCTCACATAGTTCCCCTGCCTCTTGTCCAGGTGTGATGCTGCTGTGTGCAGCACATGGGCTATGGCGTCCTCCGTGGACCTGTTGGGGCGGTATGCAAATTGCAGGGGGTCCATGTTGATGGGGAGGGAGGAGCAGATGTAGCCCTTTACTAGCTTCTCAAAGCACTTCATGGCTATGGAGGTGAGAGCTACAGGATTAATGTAACAATGGTTAATAACTTAGATATCATACGTGTCCTCTGGATTAATGTAACGATGGTTAATAACTTCGATATCATACGTGTCCCCACTGTCCTGTAGAATAATGTAACGATGGTTAATAACTTAGATATCATACGTGTCCCCACTGTCCTGTAGAATAATGTAACAATGGTTAATAACTTAGATATCATACGTGTCCCCACTGTCCTGTGGATTAATGTAACAATGGTTAATAACTTAGATATCATACGTGTCTGTGGGCGGCTAGGTGGTGTAGTGGGCAAGGCGCTCGCCACCAATGCAGGAGACGCTGGGTTCGAGCCCAGCTCTCCGCATTGCTATCAGCTTGGCTGGTCGTTCATACTAACACAATTGGCAAGTGTTAGGGGAGGGAAAGCTGATGGGTGGGGATCGGACGTTGTGGACAGCGACTCCTACAGGTCGGTTGGTGTGCCTGCGCAGCAGAATCAGGAAGCGACGGGGGCGGCCTGTCCCTCCCACGCGTTACTCCTCGCCGCTGAGAGATTGCGCTGTGCAGGTGAAAAGATGCGACGGCTGCTTCCTCGAGTACCGGAGGGGACACGTGATGTAAGTGTGAGAACTGGGGTCTGGAGCACAGCCCAATTGCTGAACACACGAGAGGAGATAGGAGCGGTTTCATGGGTGTTTAATTGTCAAATGAGCAACACAGGAATTGGGGGGAATAGAACGGGGTTATGTTCTGTCTTGTGGCTGCCGTGGCGGCAGCGAGCGAGCAAGCGGTCCTTGTGCTTGTCTTGGAAGCTGCTGAGCTGCAGCCGGAGAACAAGTGTTCCTCTTCGGGGACAGGAGACGTCCAGGCAGGGACGGCGGTCCTTTGGGGCACAGAAGAGAACAGGTTAGAGTAGGCAAATACAAGGTTGGAAACCAGCAGAGCTTCAGGCAGAGATGTCGTACCTGGGCAGTGGTAATTAATACCACGACAGCTTCTGGTCAGCGTCGAGGGGTAGAAGTAGTCCCGTAGTAGAAAAGACTCACGCACATCCCAAATGTAGTCACGGGTGCTAGACTCGAAATAGATCTGTAATGTTTGTGGAAAAAAAGTCTGCACACCGTCTATAGTGTTCCCAAGTTTTAATGTACTTGAACACAACGTTTCGGCCTGTGGCCTTTTTCAAGTGTCAACGACATGTAAAAAGGGGTGGGGTATATATACATATACAAATTAAAGGTCAAGGTTGAGCCAGGTCAAAGTTCAAATCAATTAGCCTATAGGCTACTCATTTACAGACCATATTGCAGCTCAAGTGCCTAGAACATACGGTACATAGTAACAATAACAGTAGTACGGTAGTTTAGTAGTTAAATGTGACACACCTTCACATGCCAAAATTGAGAAAAAATATATAATAAGAGAACTTAAAAAACTGAAATTTATTAAAAAAACACAGAATCAGGACAGAATGTGTTTATTTACAGGAAGGGTTTGATGTCAAACTCTTCGTTCAGTCCAAGAGGGGCCATAGTCTGCAGGGTGTGAATATGGTAGGTCTCTCTCTGCAAAAGTAGTTTGCCATGGTCTCCTCCTCTCGCTGGTCTCTCTACCTTTTCAATGCCTGTGTATCTTAATGTGCTGATATTGTGTCCTGGCTGTCTAAAGTGTACTGCAACCGGGTTATGTTCATCACCACATCTGATGTTGCTGCGGTGTTCGCTGATGCGTATTTTGAGTTGCCGGTTGGTTTTACCTACATAGCTCAGGCCACAAGGGCATTTGATTAGGTAGATGACATGAGTGGAGCTACAGGTGATGAAGCTACGGACTCTGAGGGTTTTACCATTACGTGGATGTGTGTAGGTCTTACTCTTAATAGTATAGCCACACTGTGCACAGTTACCACACTTATAGTTCCCATCCGGGGTGTTATCTAGGAACGTGGGTCTGTGAGCCGTGGGTGGGCTATAGGATCTCACTAGTTGGTTTCTCAGGTTGGGGGGGCGTTTGTAAACTACGGCAGGAGGTTCCTTGAAAACAGCTTGGAGTTTGGTATCAGAGTTGATGATGTGCCAATGTTTATGTAGGATCTTTTTTAATTCAAAACCTACAGGAGAGTATGTAGTGCAGCACAGTGGGGACTGGTCCTTAGTGGGTCTAATTCTAGGTTGTAGGCATTCGTCCTGTGTGGCCACATCAAAGCGGTTAGCAGCTTTATCTATCCATTCTGTAGGATATCCTCTCTCCTGGAATCTCCTGCTCAGGTCTGTGGACTGTCTCTGATATAGACTATCGAGGCTGCAGATTCTCCTGGCTCTGTGAAACTGGCTGACCGGGAGGCTCTTAATGAGGTGGGTGGGATGGAAACTGTCACCCCGTAGTAAGGTGTTTCTGTCAGTAGGTTTGCGAAATAAATCAGTATGTATAGTATTCCCCTCCTTGATAACCAAAACATCTAAGAAGCTGATGCTGCTAGAGCTGGCCTCCAGAGTGAAGTTCAAATTGGAGTTAGCTGCGTTAAGATATTTATGAAATGCCTCCAGTGACTCTTCACTCCCTGTCCAAATAATGAAAATGTCATCAATGTAGCGCTGATATAACAATATGTCTGGGATTTTTTTTTTTAACAACAGGGTCCAATATGTATTGATTCTCAAACTGACCCATGTACAGATTAGCATAGTTGGGGGCCATAGTACTCCCCATGGCCGTACCCTTGGTTTGAAGATAGTGATCTGATTTGAACTTAAAGTAATTGTTGGTCAGTACAGTTTCAATTAGGTCACATATGCAGGTAGTACTGGGTTTATCAGTCTCGGGTCTGAGGCTCAGAAAGGTACGTGCCGCTTCAATCCCACCATCATGTGGGATGTTGGTGTATAGACTAGTCACATCTAAAGTGACAAAAGTAGCCTTGTCTGGTAGTACAGTAGCCTTTAGTTTGTTAATGAGATCAATGGAATCCTGTGTATATGAGGGAAGGGAGGTCACCCATGGCTTGAGACTGTGGTCCACAAAAGTGGAGATGTTGGTGGTCAGAGATCCGATACCACTCACAATGGGTCTGCCAGGAAGGGGGGTTGTTTGGGATTTGTGGATTTTGGGAAGTGTGTAAATGACAGGAGTCACAGGGTACTCGTTCTTCATGAATTCAAATTCGTTCTTTGTGATTTCCCCTTTCTCTAGCCAAAACAACAATTTATCATGGACAGACTGCTTAAATTGTGTGGTAGGGTCAGACAGTAACTTACTGTAAAACGACTGATCATTTAATTGTCTCAGAATTTCATTTTCATAGTCCACAGTGTTCTGAAGTACAATAGCACCACCTTTGTCCGCTGGTCGAACAATCACTGTCTTGTCCTTGCCTAAGGTAGTGATAGCCTCTCTTTCCGCTTTACACATGTTGTTGTACACTTTATATTCCCGTTTGTTTTTTAAGATAGCCTGTACATCATTTTCTACTAAACGACAATATGTGTCGAGGGATGCATTGCGATTTCTTGGGGGAATAAAAGTGGATTTCTTCTTGAATGGTGTAATAGGTTTACTCACTGTGTTGGTCTGAGAGGGGGTGGCGCTGCGCACGGGGACATGAGTAACTGGGCTGGTGGCTCCTCCAGAGTGGAAGAACTCTTTCAGTCTCAATGTTCTGAAGAACTTGTGGAAGTCTATGATGGTATCAAAGTCGTTGGTGGTGGTAGTGGGTACAAACGACAACCCCTTACTAAGAGCTGTGATGCAGATCTCTGTCAGTGGCGCAGTGGAGAAGTTCATGATTGTGTTACGCTCCGGGTTTGATAGGAGTGTCCTCTTCTTCCGTAAGCCTCGTCTGATGCGTTTGTGCGATATCTTCTCTGTCCGCCCCTGCGGGGGACACCCGCCCGCTGACGTCGTCCTTGGGGTTCCCCTTGAAAAAACGCTCCGCGTCCTGATTGGCTGCTGGTGTCTGACTCGGCCGAAGTTGAGGATAGCCAGCCGGCTTGTGCGTCACGGTCAGAACCTCGGTCTTGCTGTCTGCGGTTACCTCTGTGTTGGTTGGCAGTCTTCCTCCAAAAATAAACGTTTTCCTCCTTGTAGTCCTTGGTATCGCGTGAAAACTTCCTGCGTTTGTTTATCTTGTAGAAGTAGTCCCCCCATCAGGGAAGGATTGAGTGCAGCTGTGGAGAGTGGGGTGCCTGACCGCGTGCGAATTAGGGGGATGAAGTACAGCTGGGCGTATGAGGGTAAAGGAAGGGGTGGCTGGAGAGGATGAGGATGAGTGTGCAGTGGATGGAGAGGGGGATGAAGAGGAGCGTGTGGAGGACGTGAGGGGAAAAGGAGGGGGAGTGAAGTAGGCCTGTGCTGTGATTATGACAGTAAGGCTTCGTCCACATTGCAGCCGGCTTGTGGGAGGCATGGCCTAACAGCGTTCGAGACAGGGGAGGGTAGAATTGGACGATACGAAATTGGGATGTGACCCAGCAGAAGTGCCTCTTCAGCAGGTATAGTGTCCGGTCGATCCCCGGGTGGCACGCGAACCGGGAAGCGTGAACCCACTCGAGCACCTGGGAGCGGACAAGGTCAGGGACAAAAAGCCGGTTAGGTGGACCGTTACCTGGGTCCGGCTGGGCACGCTGTGCCTCCCTGACGATGGACTGGATCTCCCAGGTGGCGGTGGCCACCAGACAGGAAGTGGAGAGGATGGTGTCGGGGTGTGTGGGACCCTCCTCAGGGACGAACTGCCGGGAGAGGGCGTCTGGCTTGGTGTTCTTGTCAGGGTGAAATTAAACCTAGTGAAGAACAGCGCCCAGCGAGCCTGGCGAGAGTTCAGGCGCTTGGCCATTGAGACGTAGGCGAGGTTCTTGTGGTCCGTCCAAACCAGGAAGGGAACCTCCGATCCCTCCAGCCAGTGCCTCCATTCCTCCAGGGCTAGCTTGACCGCCAGGAGCTCCAGGTTCCCGATGTCGTAGTTGACCTCGGCTGGGGTTAGGCGGCGTGAGAAGAAGGCGCAGGGGTGCAGCTTCTGGTCGGTGGCGGAGCGTTGGGAAAGAACCGCCCTCACTCCGGTGCAGGAGGCGTCCACCTCCACCACGAACTGGCGGGACATGTCCGGCTGGACGAGGATGGGAGCGGTGGTGAAGCGCCGGCGCAGCTCGGCGAAGGCTGAGTCCACTGCGTCGGACCAGACGAAGGGCACCGAAGGCGAGGTGAGTTGGGTGAGGGGCGCCGCAACCGGGCTGTAGCCCCTGATAAAGCGCCGATAAAAGTTGGCAAATCCCAGGAAGCGTTGGAGCTGTTTGACGTTGGTGGGACGGGGCCAGTCGGACACCGCTCTGATCTTCTTGGGGTCCGCCCGGATCTTGCCGCCCTCAATGATGTAGCCGAGGAAGCCGATGGAGGAGACGTGGAACTCACACTTCTCTGCCTTGACGAACAGCTTGTTCTCCAGAAGACGCTGGAGGACCCGGCGGACGTGCTGGATATGCTCCTCCATGGAGCGGGAGAAGATCAGGATGTCGTCTAAGTAGACGAAAACGGAGTGGTGGAGTACGTCACGGAGAACTTCATTGACAAGGGCCTGGAAGACAGCAGGGGCGTTGGTCAGTCCAAAGGGCATTACCTTGTACTCAAAGTGGCCGAGTGGTGTCTTGAAGGCTGTCTTCCACTCGTCTCCCTCCCGCATGCGGACAAGGTGATAGGCGTTCCTGAGGTCCAGTTTTGTGAAGATGGTGGCACCTTGCAGGGGCTCAAAAGCAGAGTCGATTAAAGGCAGGGGGTATTTGTTCTTTACCGTGATGTTGTTGAGACCCCGGTAATCGATACAGGGGCGAAGGGAATGATCCTTCTTGGAAACTAAGAAGAATCCTGCGCCGACAGGAGAGGAGGAGGGGGTGATTATGCCCGAGGCCAAGGATTCATGGACGTACTTCTCCATTGATTCTCTCTCTGGGCGCGAGAGGTTGAACAGGCGACTAGCGGGGAGTGGCGCTCCGGGGAGTAAATCAATGGCACAGTCATATTGGCGATGAGGAGGCAGGGAGAGAGCCTGTTGTTTGCTGAAAACCGATTTTAAATCATGGTAGGCCGGCGGAATTGCAGACAGATCAATGTTCTCATTGGGGGGGTGCGAACCGGTGCCCTCTAGTGGCGGCCGAGCCGATTGCAGACAGTGGGCGCTCCAGCTGGTCACCAGGCCGGTAGGCCAATTGATAACGGGATTGTGTAACTTGAGCCAAGGCATGCCCAGGACAATGGGATTGTGGGGAGAGTTGGTAACGTGAAACCGAATATTCTCGCTGTGATTCCCGGATAGCAGAAGGCGGAGGGGTATGGTGTGGCGAGTAATTCGTGTGAGAAGTTTTCCGCTTAACCCCCTGGCCTCACGGGGTATCGGCAGGGCGTCAGTGGCGATGTTGTAACGGGAGACTACCCCGGCGTCGATGAGGTTCTCGTCGGCCCCTGAGTCAACCAGGGCGGATAGCGGGAACGATTGGTTATTTAGACACAGCGTAGCGCTGAATAGCATGCTTGGGCCGGAGCTGGGAGCAATATCTAAACTCGAACAGACGCCCAGCGCTACTGTCGAGCTCCGTCGTCTCTGGGGCGAAGCGAGCACGAGACAACGGAGTGACCTAATTGGCCGCAGTATAGACATGCTCCTGTGGCGAGCCTGTGTCGGCGTTCGCTGGGGGGAAGGCGTGAGCGGTCGAGATCCATGGGCTCGGAGGAACTACTTTCTTCAGCGCGGACGACGCGGCGAGGCGGACCGGGTATAGGTGGACGAGTGGTGCTAGCTTTCTCTCGACGACGTTCCCGAAGACAAATGTCCAGTTCCCTGGCCAAATGGATTAGCTCGCCCAGGGAGGTGGGTCTTTCTTTGGACGCAAGCTCGTCTTTTATAGCGTCGCTCAAGCCTTGGCGGAATGCGCCTCGCAACGGTGTGTCCCCCCAGTCGGAGGCGGCGGCGAGGATATGGAACTCAATAGCGTATTCGCTTACGCTGCGACTTCCCTGGCGGATCGAAAACAAGCCGGAGGCCCCCTCTGAGCCATCTGGAGGGTGGTCAAACACTTTACGCATGTCGTCGACGTACTCTTGAGTATGAATTGCAGAGGAAGGAATTGTTAAAATGGAGAGCGGTGGCCCATCTCAACGCCGCGCCGGTGAGCAGAGCCAACAGGTAAGCTACCTTAGACCTATCGCTGTGAAACGTGTGAGGTTGCTGTTCGAACACTAACGAGCACTGGAATAAAAACGCACGGAATTTGGAGACACTTCCGTCGTAACGCTCTGGTGCGGGAACAGGGGGTTCTCTATGCGGGGGACTCGGTGCAGCGGGGGAAGCGGCTGGTAGGGCCTGCTGTGCCAAGTTTGCCTCGATACGGCGATATTGTGTTTCTCGCTCCGCAGAGCCGTGTGCGAGAGCGGTAAGCTGAGCAATGATGTCATCCAACGAGTGAGCGAGTTGGTCTACCCGAGCATTCTGGTCGTCGATAATACTCACGGGCTCCCCTTGAAACTTCCTCTTACAGTACGTGATGGATGTGTATCCTCCTCCTCGGTCTCGAGTGCAGCTGGTGCTGACATCTTGGTTGTGGTATTCTGTGAGAACTGGGGTCTGGAGCACAGCCCAATTGCTGAACACACGAGAGGAGATAGGAGCGGTTTCAAGGGTGTTTAATTGTCAAATGAGCAACACAGGAATTGGGGGGAATAGAACAGGGTTATGTTCTGTCTTGTGGCTGCCGTGGCGGCAGCGAGCGAGCAAGCGGTCCTTGTGCTTGTCTTGGAAGCTGCTGAGCTGCAGCGGGAGAACAAGTGTTCCTCTTCGGGGACAGGAGACGTCCAGGCAGGGACGGCAGCCCTTTGGGGCACAGGAGAGAACAGGTTAGAGTAGGCAAATACAAGGTTGGAAACCAGCAGAGCTTCAGGCAGAGACGTTGTACCTGGGCAGTGGTAATTAATACCACAACAGCTTCTGGTCAGCGTCGAGGGGTAGAAGTAGTCCCCCCATCAGGGAAGGATTGAGTGCAGCTGTGGAGAGTGGGGTGCCTGACCGCGTGCAAATTAGGGGGATGAAGTACAGCTGGGCGTATGAGGGTAAAGGAAGGGGTGGCTGGAGAAGGAGAGGATGAGGAGTGTGCAGTGGATGGAGAGGGGGATGAAGAGGAGCGTGTGGAGGACGTGAGGGGAAAAGGAGGGGGAGTGAAGTAGGCCCGTGCTGTGATTATGACAGTAAGGCTTCGTCCACATTGCAGCCGGCTTGTGGGAGGCATGGCCTAACAGCGTTCGAGACAGGGGAGGGTAGAATTGGACGATACGAAATTGGGATGGGAGAAAAATAGAAAATGGGAGAAAAAAGTAGATAAAAAATAAAAATATATCATACGTGTCCCCACTGTCTTGTAGAATAATGTAACGATGGTTAATAACTTAGATATCATACGTGTCCCCACTTAACCCGACCGTCGGTTGTGTGATAGTAAAGGGTTAACCTTCTGTCGTGTGGCAGTGAAAGGGTTAAAGAGGACACCTCTGTTATTCAGACCCAGCACATATCCTGATTGATTGATTGACTCCTAATGAGTGTGCATCTCATGGGAAATGATGCACCATAGCAGCATTTCATGACATACGTGACATACGTCTGGGTGTTTATTTCCCTTGAGTGGATCCTACATGACGGCCCTTGACGAACGGCCATGTCCGTACCCATGAATAATAACTTCCCACACAGAGCCCTGAAAATGGCACAGAGACTTAAAAATATCCCATAGAGAACTATATCCCATTGTGAAATGAAAAGAAAACAAGCATGGTAGAATAAACAGACGCAGGGCTAAGCATGTCTCTGCGTGTGCGTGTGTGTGCGTGTATGTATACAACTTTGCATGTGCTTTAAGTCCCCATATCTGCAGTAGAATCCCATGCCGTTTTGCCGTCACAGGAAATGGTACAGTTCACGGGCGCGGCAGGCGGGCGGCAGGCGGGCAGGGTCGGTGGCATGGTGTCTGACGATCTCCTGATTTCCCTCGGTCGGGACGGGTTTCCACAATGTACTTCAGCACTTGTAGTTTAGTGTCTAATGTAATTTGGGCTAATAGTTAACTTCCTAAGAGGGGGAACGGAAGCATGTTTCGCCTCTTTTATCGTTTGAAATTAATATTGATTTACATTTACATTCATGAGATGCATATGGCTCTTGTGACGAGACATGCATGCTGGGTAACTCCTGCCATTGATCGTATTCACACGGTGGCCATTTTTCTCTTATGTCAAGCTCGGGTTGGGTTCCGTCCCACCCAAGGTGGGAACACAGAGTGGAACAGAACCCAACCTGAGCATGACATAAGGGCAATATGGTTAATTCCGCTTGACCAAGGCACTGGCGTTAGAACTGAACTGGTCCCTGAGCGCTGGACTGTGGCTGCTCACTCCTTCTAAATAGTTAGGAATGGGTTAAATGCACAGAGGATACGTTAATTTACTAAATGTAAATGTAAATGTTAGGAATGGGTTAAATGCACAGAGGATACATTTGCGGTAAATGTACTTGGCAAATAATGAGTTTCCTTTCCTTAATTTCCCCTCTGAACCACAGAGATGGGGGGTTGCAAGTAAGTATGATTAACTATCATTTTAGTTAATGAAAAGGGTAGTTTTTTTGCCATCTGGATAAAGAGATTTAGGGGGCTTTCTCACTAACCATTCGGGGTCGAATCACAGCCCGATCGCACCCAAATAGGGTGTGTCTGTCCTACTGAGAAGTTGAACGCTCCCCCCCCCCCCCCCTCCCGTCCCCGGGGACGCTGATTCGCTCCAAACCTGGACCGTTGGAATAGGTGGTTCCGGGTGCACGCCAGTGGGAGCGGGGGGCGTGGTGTGCAATGCTTGTACCAAAACACGGAAGAGGCTTGCTGTATCAACTTGCTGACACACACAACGTCATTACTGTAATGCTTTCATGCTTGCTTGAATTTTGGGCAGATGAAAACATACAGCAACAACTGGACAATACCCACAAAAACTATATTTATGGGCAATTTGGCGAGTTCAGACCTCAACCAAACAAGCATGTTGAGCCTCACGGCTCAGTGGATGAAAACTTCTAGATGAAGCCACGTTACAAAGCACAAGACTTCCCTGGCTCGCATTAGGCCTGGCCATTTTTTTGCCATTGCTATGGCTATATACATTGGTTTCTTGTTCGAATGCATTTATTTCTATAGACCAGTGGTGCCCAACCAGTCGGCCGTGATCGACCGGTAGATCAATGACATGCAATATAATTGACGCGAGCGATGGGCTAATGTTAGCTGCTAACTAGTAATAAATAGGCTAAGCTTAGCTTAGCGTTAACCCTGGAAAACGCTCAAAGCGGACTCCACGACACCAGTTCCATTCGTGAGACAAGGGGGTGGGTTATATTGACAACGCTTGACAACAGAGGTTCAAATATAACTTCATATTTATTGGTTATTTGTTTCTTTATCAGCATCCAGTTTCCACCACTGTGTGTTAAAACGTCCTGTGTTGACGTTAGAGCGTGACATCATCGCTACGGCAGCTTACACGCTCAAAACGCAAACCGTAAACAAAACCCGGAGCGCACCAAGACTGCAGTGTGTACACAAACTAGAGGGGGGAGAGGGAGGGGGGAAGTTCGCACCCAAGGACTGAGCGAGGACGGAGCGGAGCTGATTCGACCCCGAATGGCAGTGAGAAAGCCCCCTAATATGCCTACTCATTGTCACACGGCCCTTTAGACGATAGAGTGATATCTGTATTATTGCCATCCACTGTATCACACAGACTGTTTCGCTATGTACTTTTCTTGAAGCCTAAATTCCCCAAAACCCATCAACCATAGTCACACGGCGGTCATTTTACTCTTATGTCATGCTCACGTTTTTCTATACCCTACAGCAGCGTATAGAACTTTTTTATACCACGACCCCATTTTATTTAGGATTTGTTTTGGCGACCCCACACACATTGCGTTATTTCAACGTGGAATTAAGGAATATCAAAATAAAAGCACACGTTGTTCAACTTGATTATTGCATAATTATTAGAACATTTGATTACAGCACTATGTTATCAATACACATTTATAAAACCAGGCATATTTAGCCAAAATTTGTTGCCAGAAATTTTTTTTTAATACATGTTTTACTTTCCAATGCGCGGCCCCACTGTCACCTACCCACGACTCCACTTTGAGTCGCGACCTGTAGTTTGAGAACCGCTGCCCTAGAGTAGACCCTAGGGGTTTGCTTCTGTGAACATGTCACTCCTGTCTCTGTCTGTCTGTCTGTCTGTCTGTCTGTCTGTCTGTCTGTCTGTCTGTCTGTCTGTCTGTGTGTCTGTGTGTCTCTGTGTCTCTGTGTCTGTCTGTCTGTGGCAAAATCTGACAGACAACTTTGTCCTGCCTCTGAAATCTCACTTCCCTTTAGTTTTCCCATTCAAGAAGATGAAACTGGGTATTCTGGGTTTTGGGTTGGCGGCAAAGTAAGTCAGTCTTCCATATTTTTTGCATCAGGAGACCTGTGTTGAGAAATATTGACTGACATGTATAGGAACAGTATCTAGGAATTCTTAAATTGAGTAGTATTGCTCTTTTTATGTCCTGTAACGCCATGTAAAAGCATATCCAACTAATTATAACATAATATATTATGTCTGTGAGGATGCCGATATTCATTTCTGAACACAGGACTGACCCCTTGCCCCATCGCTGGTTTTCTTGGAAATGCAAGCACAGATTGGCACACAGTACAAGAAAGTACACCGCTGTTATCATGCAGCACAGGAACAGTTGAATAGTTGTAAACAGTGTCAGGATAGTGTAGTTGTAAACATTGTCAGGATAGAATAGTTGTAAACAGTGTCAGGATATAATGGTTGTAAACAGTGTCAGTATGATTTATAATGTGCCCCCAGCCAAATTTTACATTGGTCCGGGGGGTAGCCCAAAAAAATTATGTATATGAATAAATGGACAGGTCAATGGAGACAGGTAACCAGGCAGACGGATAGACAGAGAACATAAGAACACCTCAGACACACAACAGCAAAGTAACTCAATGATCATCTAGAGCGAAAAGGTGGGTTTTAAGCAAGGCCTTGAATGTCTGTACGGTGTTGGCAGACTTGATGTTGAGAGGGAGCTTATTTCAGTGTCTGCGCCATCACTGCAAAGGCCCGGAAACCCTTTGTCACCAGTTTGGCCCGCGGGACCCTCAGACACAGTTGGTAATTTGATCTGAGGGACCTGGAGCTGATGGGTTGGACCTAGAGTTCCTCAATGTAGGCCGGAGCGAGACCATTGAGGGCTTTGTAAGCGGATAACATGGTTTTGAATTTGATTCTCTTCCTCACTGTGCGCCAATGGAGAGAGACAAGGACTGGGGAGATGTGGTCCCTCATTCTGGTGCCTGAGACCAGCCTGGCAGCATCATTTTGAACGCGCTGGAGGGGGAGGATGGTTTTGTCCGGAAGACCAGAGTAGAGGGAATTGCAGTAGTCCAGTCGTGAGAAAATCTGCATGATGATGACTTTATGAAGGTTGCTGGGGGAGAGGAAGGACTTGATTTTTTTTTAAATGATGCACAGTTGGAAGAAACGGGACTGTACCACTGATCTCACTTGCTGGTTGAAGTTGAGATCTGAGTCAAATAAGACCCCAAGGTCAGGCGGCTGGGTGGCGTAGCGGAGATTGTGCTCGTCACAAATGCAAGAGACTCCGGTATCGAATCCCAGTCTCAGCGTTGCCTTCGGCTCGGGCCGGCCGTCATACTGGCTCATTTGGCAGAGTCAGCGGGTGGAAGTCGATGGGTGGGGATTGGACGTTGTGGACAGCGACCCCTACAGGTCGGTTGTGAGACGCCTGCACAGCAGAGACAGGAAGTGGCGAGGGTAGTGTGAGCCTCCCATGCGTTACACCTCGCCAATGAGAGTCCGCGCTGGCAGGCGAAAAGATGTGACAGGCTGCCTCCTCGTGTGCCGGAGGGAACACGTGATGCAAGGCTTCTATCCTCTCTACAACCGACCAGTGGGGGGCATAGTTGAGCAATGTTCAAGACGGGGAGGGGAGAATTGGATACACGAAATTGGGATGGGAGAAAAATAGAAAATAAGGAGAAAAAGTGGATAAAAAAAAAAAATAATACCCCAAGGTTTCTCACATTGGGTTTCACCAAGGAGGAGAGGCTTCCCATGTTTCTGTAGCTCTGAGTGACTGAGGTGGGGGTGCCAAACAGAATGACCTCCCCCTTGCTCTCATTTAACTGCAGGTGGTTTTGTGACAGCCACTCCTTTATGTTGCCCAGGCAGGTCTTCAGGCGGTCTAGGCCGGTGGAGTCGGTTGTTGTGAGTGGGAGGTATATCTGGGTATCATCGGCGTAGCAGTGGAAGGAGATGTTGTGCCGAGTGATGATTTGACTGAGGGGGGGGAGCATGTAAAGATTGAAGAGGATGGGTGCCAGGGTTGAACCCTGTGGGACCCCGCAGGTGAGGTTGGCTTGCTGGGAGGAGAAGTTGGCTAGACTCACCGAGTAGGTTCTATTGTTTAGGTAGGATCTGAACAAGGAGAGGGGGTGTTGGTGATGCCAACCCCCTGTTGGAGGCGGTCAGTGAGGACGGAGTGGTCCACTGTGTCAAATGCTGCACTCAGGTCTAGAAGGACCAGTGCAGCACATTTCCCAGTGTCCACGGTGAGGAGGAGGTCATTGAGGACCTTCAGGAGGGCGGACTCTGTGCTGTGTCCTGCGCTAAACCCTGACTGGAATTTCTCCAGGATAGAATAGTTGTAAACTGTCAGGATAGAATAGTTGTAAACAGTGTCAGGATAGAATAGTTGTAAACCGTGTCAGGATAGAATAGTTGTAAACCGTGTCAGGATATAATAGTTGTAAACTGTCAGTATAGAATAGTTGTAAACAGTGTCAGGATAGAATAGTTGTAAACTGTCGGGATAGAATAGTTGTAAACAGTGTCAGGATAGAATAGTTGTAAACTGTCGGGATAGAATAGTTGTAAACAGTGTCAGGATAGAATAGTTGTAAACAGTGTCAGGATAGAATAGTTGTAAACAGTGTCAGGATAGAATAGTTGTAAACAGTGTCAGGATAGAATAGTTGTAAACAGGGCAGCTGGGTGGCGCAGCGGACATTGCGCTCGTCACCAACGCACGAGACACCGGTATCGAATCCGGCTGTCTGCGTCTCCTCCGGCTTGGGTCGACCGTCATACTAACTCAATTGGCAGAGTTAGCGGGTGGGAAGTCGATGGGTGGTAATCTGGACGTTGTAAACAGCGACTCCTACAGGTCGGTTGGGGCGCCTCCCACACGTTACTCCTCGCCAAATGAGAGTCCGTGCTGGCAGGTAAAAAGATGCAACTGGCTGCCTCCACATGTATCGGAGGGGACATGCGATGGGCTTCTATCCTCCCTACAACCGGCCAGTGGGGGGCACATGTGAGCAACGTTCAAGACAGGGGAGGGGAGAATTTGCACGGCTAAATTGGGGTGGGAGAAAAATTGAAAAAGAGGAGAGAAAAGTGGACAACAAATAATAATAGTTGTAATCTGTCAGGATAGAATAGTTGTAAACAGTGTCGGGATAGAATAGTTGTAAACTGTCATTAGATTGTCTCTTGTTACACCTTATTATGTAATGTTGATACCCCATGCTAGCTTTTGGTTTGAACAGCTGTGTGAGTTCAGCTATGCTTGCAGGCTAACCAAAAGACATCTATTGGCACAGTTCAGGACCTCGCCAGATAGAAGTACTACCGTATTTAGTTTCAGGAGGTTGTAGTATTAATGTTTTGATTGCACACCTGTGAGAGAAATGTCGATTCATCTCAAATTGAAGCGCGTGGCAATGTGATGACGATGCTCTCCACCGAGAGGAGTTGGCACTGCATGGAAACAGCTGTGTGGCTGTTCTTGAAATGGGACAATGTGTGCATTTTATAAGATAAGATATTCCTTTATTGATCCCCTTGGGGAAATTTGAGTGTCATAGCAGCATGGGGCCAGCGGCCAGCTTCCTTCTTTCGGATATTAGCAGGTTCTTTGCTAACATAAGAATATCCATATCTATCTACCATATCTATCTATCATATCTAATTATATCTATTGTAAATTACTTACAAGTGTGTACAATCAACTGTTATTTACTGTGTTAGAGCTGTGTGTTCATACAGGGAATGTCGAATCCATGGAGACAAGAGTCTGTGTTCAAGAATGTTGAGCTCAGTTGTAATCCAACCCTAAGTAGCTGACCATACCTATTTCTTTATTTTGTCTTGTGTCAGCCTGGTTTCTATTTTCTGTAAGCATTTTCTTTGGCCTAGTGACGACATAAAAGAAGCTTGATTCTTCCTGCTCTTGGCAGACTGTCCGATGTGTATACTCTGCCCGTAACGAGTGTAAAACTTCTCATCCTCCTCTCTGCCACCACCTCTAGTTTGACCCGCTCTACTCCCACCAAGGAGCTATAGCCTTCGTCACCAGCTTGTTCAGTTTGTTGGTGTCCCTTGAGTTCATGTAGCCCCCCCAGTAACAGCAAAAAAGAGGACGCTGGCTACTACAGACTGTTCGCCGTCCACATCAGACTCGTGTGCGCGCGCATCAAGGGGGCAAAAGGAACGTAATCCTGGTCAGAACAACGGGTTGTTAGCCATGCTAGCGATCTAAACAATCAATCCATGCCAAAGCTAGATTATGTAAAGGGTGAATGACTCGCACTCAGAGCCATGCTGATTTGGCAAGATGACATCCAGCCGTTTTCTTTTAAACAACTTTTAGTCAGGGGAGTGTCATGGTAGTCCCGTCGTATTCTTTTAGCGCAGCAGCTCGCTCAGGTCCGTGACTCAGTTGGTATTGCTGATTGGCTCGACAGTAAACAGTGAACAGGTCTATTGCACACATTATAAATGTCAACTGACTCAGTCATACAGGTGGACTCACTCCTCCAGCACCATGGTAGACGGGTGGGCTCACTCCTCCAGCACCATGGTAGACAGGTGGGCTCACTCCTCCAGCACCATGGTAGACAGGTGGGCTCACTCCTCCAGCACCATGGTAGACAGGTGGACTCACTCCTCCAGCACCATGGTAGACAGGTGGGCTCACTCCTCCAGCACCATGGTAGACAGGTGGGCTCACTCCTCCAGCACCATGGTAGACAGGTGGGCTCACTCCTCCAGCACCATGGTAGACAGGTGGGCTCACTCCTCCAGCACCATGGTAGACGGGTGGGCTCACTCCTCCAGCACCATGGTAGACAGGTGGGCTCACTCCTCCAGCACCATGGTAGACAGGTGGGCTCACTCCTCCAGCACCATGGTAGACAGGTGGGCTCACTCCTCCAGCACCATGGTAGACAGGTGGGCTCACTCCTCCAGCACCATGGTAGACAGGTGGGCTCACTCCTCCAGCACCATGGTAGACGGGTGGGCTCACTCCTCCAGCACCATGGTAGACAGGTGGGCTCACTCCTCCAGCACCATGGTAGACAGGTGGACTCACTCCTCCAGCACCATGGTAGACAGGTGGGCTCACTCCTCCAGCACCATGGTAGGTGCAGCTGCAACAGACAGAGCCTCTGCATGTAATTAAGTTTCAAGTTTCAAGTTTCTTTAATAGTTGTCATACAGAAGTACAGAATACTTTTGTACAAAATGCTTCTTACTGTTGCGCTCCAGAGACTGTGCATGACAAGATAAGTATGAAATAAAAACATAGTAAAAATTAGAAGAAAAAAAAGAGGTCACAGTGTTCAGTTTAGACATATGTACAATGTTCGTAGACGTAGTTACCATACAATATACAATACTGTGCAGTGTACTAATATACAATACTATATAGTGCAAGGCATAAATGGACGAGGTGCAGTTTAGGTACAATTCACAGTAGGTGTACGAGTTGTAGTGCAAATCCTTTATCAATAAATATAAAGTGTAAGTGTGTTTGTGTGATCTAAAGTGTGGAGAGTGGGTGCTGCAGTGTGTTGTTTGTTTGAGTGAGTGTGTGTGTGCGTGTGGGTGTGTGTGCTGTGTGCATTTGATGGTTGTTGCATAGTGATTATTGTTCGTTTAGCGATTATTGTTCGTTTAGCAGCCTGATGGCCTGGGGATAGAAGCTCCTTCTGAGTCTTTCTGTGCTCGCCATAAGACTCCGGTATCGCTTGCCTGACGGCAGCAGTTCAAAGAGGCAGTTGTTCGGGTGGCTCGAGTCCTTAATAATTCTCTTAGCCTTCCCCTTGCACCGCTTGTTGTAAATGTTCTGGAGGGTGGGAAGCCCCCCTCTAATTGTGCGTTCGGCTGAACGTGTCACTCTTTGTAGTCTGCTACGGTCTTGTGCAGTGCTATTCCCAAACCAGGAGGTGATGTTGCCGGTCAGGATGCTCTCTATTGTACATGAGTAGAAGTTCCTAAGGATCTTCTGACTGACTTGGAACTTCCTTAGGCGCCTGAGGAAGTAGAGGCGTTGTCGTGCCTTCTTCACAACACTGTCAATGTGTGTGGTCCATGTCAAGTCCTCGGATATGTGGGCTCCGAGGTACTTGAAACTGTTCACTCTCTCAACTGGTGCCCCGTCGATGCTGAGGGGGCTGTAGTCCTTGACCCCCGACCTCCTGAAGTCCACAATCATCTCTTTTGTTTTGCTGACGTTCAGGGAGAGGCAGTTCTCCTGACACCACTGTGACAGGTTCTCTACCTCTTCCAGGTAGGCCCTTTCGTCGTTTCGTAGTAGGCCCACCACTACTGTGTCATCAGCAAATTTGATGATGGTGTTGTTGTTCCGCTGTGCTACGCAGTCATGTGTGTACAGGGAGTAGAGGAGGGGGCTCAGAACACAGCCCTGGGGGGCCCCTATGTTGAGCGTGATGGATGAGGAGGTGCAGTTGCCGGCTCTTACCACCTGGGGTCTGCCCGTCAGGAAGTCCAGGACCCACTGGCACAGGTCATAGTTCAAGCCCAGGTCCCTGAGCTTGGCTATGAGTTTGGAGGGGACTATGGTATTGAATGCTGAGCTGTAGTCGATGAACAGCATTCTCACATAGTTCCCCTTCCTCTTGTCCAGATGTGATGCTGCTGTGTGCAGCACATGGGCTATGGCGTCCTCCGTGGACCTGTTGGGGCGATATGCAAATTGCAGAGGGTCCAGGTTGATGGGGAGGGAGGAACAGATGTAGCCCTTCACTAGCTTCTCAAAGCACTTCATGGCTATGGAGGTGAGGGCTACAGGGCGGTAGTCGTTGAGGCAAGCGGGCGTAGATTTTTTGGGTACAGGGATGATGGTGGACTTCTTACACCTGTGTATTATTGTGAGATGTGTAGGTTAAGATTGACTGTGCAGAATGTCACATTTTGTCATAGACTACACTAATTCACACATTGCTTAATGTATCTTAACCCTTGTGTGGTGTTCACATTTCTGCTGTTCCCCCAGTGTTAACCACAACATTATTGGTATTTTAAAACAACGCCATAACAATTGATGTAAAAGTGGGGGAGAACATGTCTTTTGTGGTGTCTGTAATAATGTAATTTGATTCTTATATTCTGTATTTATTGTTTCTAATTGTCTTGTCGTTATTGTAATTGTTGTGAAGGGCCAGATTAAACCGAATATATATATTTATTTATATATATATATTTAATTGTATTTGTATATTCTCTAATATTCCCTGATATCCCTTGTATATTCCTTGTACAATATGCATTGAATATCCATTCTAGCCTACTGAACATCCCATAATAGTCTCCATTCTACTATTGGTCGAGACCTTGGTGCCAGGCTGCCATACCCCTCAGACCCAGTTCAAACGTACCGCTCCACATGTACGAACAAGTCCTAGTTCCGCGTAGGAATCTGACTACCGCACCACTAATGGGACTATTTGTTCATAGTGCGTATATATACTGCGCTACTAAAGTAGGACTTCCTTTTCAGTCCAGTTTCTTACCCTCCAATAGAGTCACAGACGTAAAGCCTCCCCGCGACGCCACGTGTGGGAGTAAGGCCAAGTTCGCCTACCATCGGTATTGAGACATCGTGTATATTAATATTTGAATAGTCATATTAGGCACTATATCGTCGAGTTGGACGTAGTCTATTAAGCTAATAATAGTCTGTTAATATATAGTGCTTCGTGCGGTGAGAATACTACCGTAGTCAGTACCCCATCGTTTCGGGCAGAGAACTGACTGCTTATCCAGGGTGGTTGACCCCACGTGAAGCTGCACCCGAGGAGCCCCAGAGCCGACGAGCGAGTGGACCTGTATACCGGATTATTCTACCGACGACAGCCCGCCTTCCCAGGCACGGATTATGCTTTGTATACTTTGATTATTCCATGGATAAAGACCCCCGACACTGCCGTGTGTTGGAACCCCCCCCCCTGGAGAGGACGCAAGGTGAGGAGACGCTCTGCAAGACGAGGTCGCTTCACGTCTCTCCCCCGTGGACCGGAGAGAGCCGGCCCACTAAGAGTCCATCTGCTTTCATCTGTGGTCCAAGGATCGCCGGCGCATTGAACGGCACTACAGTGGGTTCACCTGGGATACCCTTGGCCGGATGAGGCAGCCGGATTCTACCCCCCCCCCCTTCCTACTCCTGTCGGCTTACAAGCGACCGGATTAACCCCCCCTAGTGTATCCAGTATATAATCATTAAAGTATCATTGCTGTTATTCCTTAAACTATTCCAGGTCGTATATGTACCACCTGCGCCTTCAGAGATTGGACATTCTCTATTGATATACCGACGAATACTCTTGCCATAAAAGTGCATACTAATTTCCATTCATAAATGTGATTGATTTGATTAAGTGCTTGCTCTACACACCATCGCTGTGTAGAAATAAAGACCTATTTCTAATTCGTACATTTGTGTTGGATCCGTTTCATCTACGTGACAGTGTTCATCATAATATATTTATGCCGTGTACTGGGTGGCCGAATATTAAGTACAAAGGTAGTGGTAGTAAGTATCATATCTAGTAATACAGTCAGGGAATTGTACCCCTCAGTTACAATTGGTCCTTCGAGCCGGATGGTAATTAGTGTAATATTAATATAGTGTTATTAATATTGAAATGGCCTATGATGAACACTCCACGAAACGATCCTCCTAACCAACGCCCGCAGCGCGAACGACGGCTCCCTCAGTACTTAGAGGCCTACGCTGTCAGTCAACAACCTAGTCTTCTACTAACAGTAAACGCGATAAAACTAGAAAGTAAAAGTATGTCTAACCCCAACGCCCAGACTACCCCGACCATAGAGGCCCCTACGGGCTCTAATGTAACTGACCAAGTTCACGGTGGGGACCAGTGGGAACCAGACATGACTTCACACCCCGCCAGTACTGAAGAAGTAGTCCCCGATGAGTCCCGGGAGGAATACAACGCTACCGAGAGAGAACTCGGCACGGAAGAAGACGGGGAGAGCACCGTGGAGATAGAGCTCCAAGGCTCCGCAAGGAGTACCCCGAGGGAAGGCTCCCCTATACAACCGCCTTCTCCCAGCGAGGCAGAGAGGACCCTACAGCAGGCCTTCCTCATCAGCCTGAACGCCGCTGCTGAACGCGACCGACTGCAGATCCAGCAGCGGAGCGAAGAAGAGCATATACGTCTAGAACTAAGACGCATTCAGAGAGAAGAGAATGTGGCCCGAGACCGAGCAGACAGCCAGCGAGCAGCTGCTGGTGCTCTACGGGACGCAGAGCGCGACAGACAGCAAGCGCAACTAATAGAACAGCTGATCAGACGGACAACACCCTCTCCCTCCGCCAGAGGCTCCAGGAACTCGTCTAGACACACCTCCAGGGCGGCATCCCCTAGCCGAGTAAACAACCCTGAACTTGACCAACAGACGAGGTCTATACCCCCCACAGACCACCTCCCCCCACCGGTCCAAGCGAGACCTAGCAACCGGGAAGGAGCAGCATATCCTGTGGAGAGGCTAAACCAGAGACTACAAGCACTGGATGACCTAACTGAAGACGAAGAGGAAGAGGAGGAGAACCACGCCCGACGACAGCACAGTACTCTACCGGACCAGGAGGTCCGGTACAGCCCAGGCTATACTCCCGCGGAGCTGCGCTACATACCCCCGACTCTATACACGGGTGAGCACGACGCACGACCCGCACCGAGGAACAGCACCTGGACAAGCGGGCCATGGTACACTGCCGGTACCAGCCCATACCAAGGAGCGGGAGGAGACTCGCCTAGGAGGCCTCTCCCCCAACGCTCGCCGATGTATCCACAGTCAGCGTCATACATTGGCCCGCCTATGGTACCCGACTTCACCCAAGAGAACCGGGCCCAGTATACGGAACTCCGCATGTGTCTGGAGACCATGTTGGTGGATGTATTGGATGAACGCCATAAATACGCCATCCTACTGAAGCACTTAAAGGTGCCCCGCGCACATAATATAGCGCTCGCCTACGCGACTTCCACCACCCCATACACAGCAGCGCTGGTAGCATTGGACCAGAGGTATGGGCGCATATGGGATTACGTGATCCAGGAGATCCGACACATCGACCGCTTACCCCCAGCAATAGACAATCGAGCACTGGACGACCTGTCCATCAGAGTGCAGTCCCTGGTAGGGATGTTGGGAGCGCAGAGAGAGAAGGGGAGGCATGAACTTTACGCCAACTCAAATGTGGAAAGGATCTTGGAGAAGCTGCCGCCCGCTCGACAGGAGCGTTTTAGGCGACAGAGGGACCACCGAGACCCGAATGGCCCCGAACCGAACCTCCTCGATCTAGCAGACTTCCTGGCGAGAGAAGTCAGCAGCCTAAGGCTAGATACATTCGGACGGAGCACCCCTGGCTCCAGAGAAGGAACCAGACGACTAAATGATGGAAGAAGATCGGTGACTGTGATGCACCAATCGGAGTCAGTACCGAGCAGCAGGAGCCACAGTACCCCCTCCAGAACGGAGAAGTGGAAGATAGTGTGCCCCTACTGTGAGAAAGAACACTGGCTAGCGCAATGTGACTCCTTCCCCAAGCTGAACGCGGAGGAAGCAAGTCAATGGATAAAGTCCAACAAGCGCTGTTTTCGCTGTGCGCGCTCACACATGGCAGCCGAATGCCGCTTAAAGAAAAGGTGCACCAAGTGCGATGGAGCCCATCTGGACATACTTCATGACAGTAACAGACGGCGCCCTTCACCCGCACCATCCAGCAGCAAAGCGAGCGTCATGTACATCGATCCCGCCAGCAGCAGTGGAGCCCGAGTACTCCTAAAAGTAGTGCGTGTGACACTAAGCTACCAGAATAAAGTCCTGGACACTTACGCCGTCCTCGATGACGGGTCAGAGAAGACCCTTCTGCTCGCCTCCGCTGCGGCCCAGCTAGGGCTGCGGGGAAGCGAAACCCAAATGACAATTCGGACAATAAGACGAGATTTGAAGACAATAAAGGGCGAGTGTCTCATTCTCTATCGCAGCAAGCGGCCAGCCTGAGCGACGGTACCAGATTACAGACGCTTTCACCAGCCAAGAAATAGGACTGTCGCGGTACACATACCCCGTCGCCAAGCTGATGGAGAAATATGCACATCTGCGCAAGTTACCGATCCCGCTCATAGACAATGCTATGCCGACCCTGTTGATAGGCTCCGACCATGCAGACCTCATTGTCCCGATAGACCGGGTTCATACCGGACCCCGAGGCTGTCCTGCAGCAGTCGAGACCCGTTTGGGATGGACTCTCCAAGGCCCGCTCGCCAAATCTCTCAACCGAAGTACAGCCACTAGATGTCTCCACTCCCGAGTCACAGGGAGAAACCGCACTCCTGCAACACGTAGAGCGGCTATGGACCTTGGAACAAATGCCCTTTAAGAACGGAAAGAAAGACATTCGCTCTAAAGATGACATTTACGCCATTCACCTCCTCGAGACAGGGACCAAGAGAGTCCCGGTCAACAGCGTGTTGAGATACGCCACGCCACTCCTGCGGCGAGAAGGAATGCCTACTTTCCACGCCAAGACAGACGCCACAGAACGGTACCTGCTGAACACGGAGCGGCGCTTAGCCAAGAACCCCGCCCAAGAGAGTGTATACCGCGCTGAGATTGAGAAGCTCATCACAGCGGGACACGTCACAAAGATGGACATTAAAGAGGCTGACCAGACCACTGAATCGTGGTACGTGCCTCACCACAAGGTCCATCACAACGGTAAAGACCGCATAGTATTTAACTGCAGCTACCAGATCGGATCCCAAAATCTGAATAAAGAGTTACTGCCCGGTCCCACACTCGGCCCCTCCCTACTCGGCGTTCTACTCCGCTTCCGCCAGGAAAAGGTGGCCATCAGCGGGGACATTAAAGGAATGTTCCTGCAGGTGAGATTAGTAGAGGCGGACAAGCCCCTGTTACGGTTCCTATGGAGAGAGAAGCCAGGAGATGAGCACCCAGCCATCTACCAATGGGAAGTCCTCCCCTTCGGAACGACGTGCAGCCCCTGCTGTGCTACATTTGCACTACAGAAACATGTAGCAGAGGACCCAGCAGCGGACGAAGAGGTCCGACACAGCGTAAAGAACAGCTTCTACGTAGACAACTGTCTACAAAGCCTTTCAACCCAGGAAGAAGCCGAGGCTCTCCTGATTAAACTCCGCGCCTCATTGATCAAAGGCGGCTTTGATCTCAGGCAGTGGGCCAGCAGCGATCCGCAAGTACTGCGCAGCCTCTCCTCCGAGGACAAGGCAGCCAGCAGCGAGACCTGGATGGCTACAATCCCGGGAGAAGCCCAGGAAATGACCCTGGGATTGGTGTGGCGATTCAAAACAGATTCGCTTCACTACAGACACAAGCCCCTGACTACGGAGCAGGGAAGGCCGGCGGCGGCGCCGACCACCAGACGGAGTGTGTACACAACACTCGCCCGACAATATGACCCGCTAGGATGTATTCTACCGTACACCACCAGGGCAAAAATGATTGTACGAGCATTGTGGGACAAGGACCAGGGCTGGGACGACCCCATTCCCGCACACCTTGCATCCACCTGGAGAGAGTGGGAGATGGAGCTCCACTCACTCCCAGGCGTTAATATGCGCCGAAGCTACTTCCCACCCACGGTGAGGCCAGAGACATGTAAAATGGACTTACACGTCTTCAGTGACGCCTCAGAGGTCGCATACGGATCAGTAGCCTACTTGCGGGCCCAAGAGAAGGGGGGAGAGATCTACACAGCATTTGTCCTCGCCCGCTCGAGAATAGCCCCACGCAAGCAACAATCTATCCCACGTCTAGAGCTCTGCGCAGCCCTAGCCGGAGCGCACCTAGCCACGCTCATCCAACGTGAGCTCACCATACCGGTGTCTAGAACAATCCTGTGGTCAGATTCCACGACGGTACTCGCCTGGATCAAATCGGACTCATGCAAGTACAAAGTCTTCGTGGGAGTCAGAGTCACCGAGATTCAAGACTTAACCGAAGAGTTAACCGGAGAAACAGAGTGGCGCTACGTTGATACAAAACAGAACCCAGCTGACGTCATCACCCGGGGGATGCCCCTGGATGACCTCACCCGTCGCAATGTCCACAGTGACGGCCCCGCATTCCTAAGACTCCCGGAAGGACAGTGGCCCATGCCTATCCCGAGGGAAGCAAGTCCAGAGGAGGTGGAAAATAAGAAGTCTGTGTTCTGTGGATTGAGCACCGTAGCCTCCACCGACCCTAACATAGACGATTGCACGTCCATAGAGAGTGCACAACAAAGAACATTCCTGCGGTACCACCCGGAGTGCAAGCCCCCCGCTGATATGTCAGCAGCTAACTACGAGGAAGCAGAATTGCTTCTACTGCAGCGAGCCCAGAGAGACAATTTGACAGAAGGAACAGTCGTCATGATTATTGATCAATCACTGCCCACAGCTATGTGGCCGGCCGGCCGCGTAAGCAAAGTGATCACCGGTGCCGACGGCAAGGTCCGAGCAGCTGAAGTGCTCGTCCAGGGTCGCACTTACACCCGTCCCGTGGCGAGGCTCATAGAACTGCCCCGACTCCCAGACACAATCGATGATGACCATGACCCTATAACCCTATGACTTTGTGAAGTTGACTGACCCCTACAGCAAACCCTTATGTGTAAATAGACAACGCGATTAATCTGTCTCTGTTTAACTGATTAGGTCTGGGACCAATCAGGGGGTGGCTGTTGTGAAGGGCCAGATTAAACCAAATATATATATTTATTTATATATATATATTTAATTGTATTTGTATATTCTCTAATATTCCCTGATATCCCTTGTATATTCCTTGTACAATATGCATTGAATATCCATTCTAGCCTACTGAACATCCCATAATAGTCTCCATTCTACTATTGGTCGAGACCTTGGTGCCAGGCTGCCATACCCCTCAGACCCAGTTCAAACGTACCGCTCCACATGTACGAACAAGTCCTAGTTCCGCGTAGGAATCTGACTACCGCACCACTAATGGGACTATTTGTTCATAGTGTGTATATATACTGCGCTACTAAAGTAGGACTTCCTTTTCAGTCCAGTTTCTTACCCTCCAATAGAGTCACAGACGTAAAGCCTCCCCGCGACGCCACGTGTGGGAGTAAGGCCAAGTTCGCCTACCATCGGTATTGAGACATCGTGTATATTAATATTTGAATAGTCATATTAGGCACTATATCGTCGAGTTGGACGTAGTCTATTAAGCTAATAATAGTCTGTTAATATATAGTGCTTCGTGCGGTGAGAATACTACCGTAGTCAGTACCCCATCGTTTCGGGCAGAGAACTGACTGCTTATCCAGGGTGGTTGACCCCACGTGAAGCTGCACCCGAGGAGCCCCAGAGCCGACGAGCGAGTGGACCTGTATACCGGATTATTCTACCGACGACAGCCCGCCTTCCCAGGCACGGATTATGCTTTGTATACTTTGATTATTCCATGGATAAAGACCCCCGACACTGCCGTGTGTTGGAACCCCCCCCCCTGGAGAGGACGCAAGGTGAGGAGACGCTCTGCAAGACGAGGTCGCTTCACGTCTCTCCCCCGTGGACCGGAGAGAGCCGGCCCACAAAGAGTCCATCTGCTTTCATCTGTGGTCCAAGGATCGCCGGCGCATTGAACGGCACTACAGTGGGTTCACCTGGGATACCCTTGGCCGGATGAGGCAGCCGGATTCTACCCCCCCCCCCTTCCTACTCCTGTCGGCTTACAAGCGACCGGATTAACCCCCCCTAGTGTATCCAGTATATAATCATTAAAGTATCATTGCTGTTATTCCTTAAACTATTCCAGGTCGTATATGTACCACCTGCGCCTTCAGAGATTGGACATTCTCTATTGATATACCGACGAATACTCTTGCCATAAAAGTGCATACTAATTTCCATTCATAAATGTGATTGATTTGATTAAGTGCTTGCTCTACACACCATCGCTGTGTAGAAATAAAGACCTATTTCTAATTCGTACATTTGTGTTGGATCCGTTTCATCTACGTGACAGTGTTCATCATAATATATTTATGCCGTGTACTGGGTGGCCGAATATTAAGTACAAAGGTAGTGGTAGTAAGTATCATATCTAGTAATACAGTCAGGGAATTGTATCCCTCAGTTACAGTAATCATTATTGTTGAAGTACTGTCCTGTGATGTCTTGTGTATTATTGTGTTACTGATTGTGTTGTTTTGTTAAAATGAAAAATGAAAAAAAATTAAAAAAAAGTATAGAATGTATGTAAACAGATGTTAAACTTTCTCAAGTACAAGCAATCTAGATTTCATATATGGTTCATATTTACTGTTACCTCTGCTAGATCACATTTATCAATAATAGTGCTGATCGTTTTTGTGATGAGATGTGAAAATAAATTATAATCGAGACGTGAATGGAATAATCATGTTTATCTTGGAAACATATAAATGAAACCAGGTGGATGCAGACAATGGAACCTTTTTGTTTTAGTTTTTACCATATTTACTTGTTTTCACCTACAATTTCCACACTTTTGGGCCCAGTGGACCCCCAATACCACATATGTAATATGAATGTGTAGGGGAGGGTGCACAGTGTGTTATTCTCATAAAATGAGCCAAGGCCAGGATGTCCGATATTATCGGCATTAAAATGTAATATCGGAAATTATCGGTATTGGTTGTCAAAATATCTTTATTTTTTTTAACATTTATTTAACCTTTATTTACCCAGGCAAGCAAGTAAGAACAAATTATTTAATTTATTGTCAACAGTATGCATAATGTAATGTTAATTACCTGAAATGATTACGTTTTGGGGGGGGGGGGGAACCCCGCATATACGGTATCGGTTAGTATCGGAAATTAAGAGTTGGACAATATTGGTATATCGGTAAAAAAGACAATATCTTGGGTTGAAAAAATTATTAATTATATGATTTATCTTTTTAGTAAATGTTGAAAACCGGTCCCACAGACCAGAACACCACACAAGGGTTAATGGACTGGGTTACTGTAAATGTGGGAACCTGTGTCCATGAAAGCTATGTGTAACACTTCGTTTTCATAGATTACAATTTAAATGAACTAGTTCATTAATTAGTTTTTCAGAGATGTATAATGATATAATATCCATTGTAGTGGACCTGGATGCTCTTAACCCTTTCTGCGCCAAACCCGAGAAAAGTCGGGTTCCGCCGCCAGCGGTTGAGTGCCATACCCGAGAATTATCAGGTTTTGATCTTTTTCCTTTGATCCCCGTTCTAGTCACTCTGCCAGAGCTCCCTAGGTCCCCCTGGTACATCTGCCTATGTTGGAATTGCAATGACGATCGAATCTCCTACAGGTCGGTTGGGGCGCCTCCCACACGTTACTCCTCGCCAAATGAGAGTCCGTGCTGGCAGGTAAAAAGATGCAACTGGCTGCCTCCACATGTATCGGAGGGGACATGCGATGGGCTTCTATCCTCCCTACAACCGGCCAGTGGGGGGCACATGTGAGCAACGTTCAAGACAGGGGAGGGGAGAATTTGCACGGCTAAATTGGGGTGGGAGAAAAATTGAAAAAGAGGAGAGAAAAGTGGACAACAAATAATAATAGTTGTAATCTGTCAGGATAGAATAGTTGTAAACAGTGTCGGGATAGAATAGTTGTAAACTGTCATTAGATTGTCTCTTGTTACACCTTATTATGTAATGTTGATACCCCATGCTAGCTTTTGGTTTGAACAGCTGTGTGAGTTCAGCTATGCTTGCAGGCTAACCAAAAGACATCTATTGGCACAGTTCAGGACCTCGCCAGATAGAAGTACTACCGTATTTAGTTTCAGGAGGTTGTAGTATTAATGTTTTGATTGCACACCTGTGAGAGAAATGTCGATTCATCTCAAATTGAAGCGCGTGGCAATGTGCTGACGATGCTCTCCACCGAGAGGAGTTGGCACTGCATGGAAACAGCTGTGTGGCTGTTCTTGAAATGGGACAATGTGTGCATTTTATAAGATAAGATATTCCTTTATTGATCCCCTTGGGGAAATTTGAGTGTCATAGCAGCATGGGGCCAGCGGCCAGCTTCCTTCTTTCGGATATTAGCAGGTTCTTTGCTAACATAAGAATATCCATATCTATCTACCATATCTATCTATCATATCTAATTATATCTATTGTAAATTACTTACAAGTGTGTACAATCAACTGTTATTTACTGTGTTAGAGCTGTGTGTTCATACAGGGAATGTCGAATCCATGGAGACAACAGTCTGTGTTCAAGAATGTTGAGCTCAGTTGTAATCCAACCCTAAGTAGCTGACCATACCTATTTCTTTATTTTGTCTTGTGTCAGCCTGGTTTCTATTTTCTGTAAGCATTTTCTTTGGCCTAGTGACGACATAAAAGAAGCTTGATTCTTCCTGCTCTTGGCAGACTGTCCGATGTGTATACTCTGCCCGTAATGAGTGTAAAACTTCTCATCCTCCTCTCTGCCACCACCTCTAGTTTGACCCGCTCTACTCCCACCAAGGAGCTATAGCCTTCGTCACCAGCTTGTTCAGTTTGTTGGTGTCCCTTGAGTTCATGTAGCCCCCCCAGTAACAGCAAAAAAGAGGACGCTGGCTACTACAGACTGTTCGCCGTCCACATCAGACTCGTGTGCGCGCGCATCAAGGGGGCTCACTCCTCCAGCACCATGGTAGGTGCAGCTGCAACAGACAGAGCCTCTGCATGTAATTACACCTGTGTATTATTGTGAGATGTGTAGGTTAAGATTGACTGTGCAGAATGTCACATTTTGTCATAGACTACACTAATTCACACATTGCTTAATGTATCTTAACCCTTGTGTGGTGTTCACATTTCTGCTGTTCCCCCAGTGTTAACCACAACATTATTGGTATTTTAAAACAACGCCATAACAATTGATGTAAAAGTGGGGGAGAACATGTCTTTTGTGGTGTCTGTAATAATGTAATTTGATTCTTATATTCTGTATTTATTGTTTCTAATTGTCTTGTCGTTATTGTAATCATTATTGTTGAAGTACTGTCCTGTGATGTCTTGTGTATTATTGTGTTACTGATTGTGTTGTTTTGTTAAAATGAAAAATGAAAAAAATTAAAAAAAAGTATAGAATGTATGTAAACAGATGTTAAACTTTCTCAAGTACAAGCAATCTAGATTTCATATATGGTTCATATTTACTGTTACCTCTGCTAGATCACATTTATCAATAATAGTGCTGATCGTTTTTGTGATGAGATGTGAAAATAAATTATAATCGAGACGTGAATGGAATAATCATGTTTATCTTGGAAACATATAAATGAAACCAGGTGGATGCAGACAATGGAACCTTTTTGTTTTAGTTTTTACCATATTTACTTGTTTTCACCTACAATTTCCACACTTTTGGGCCCAGTGGACCCCCAATACCACATATGTAATATGAATGTGTAGGGGAGGGTGCACAGTGTGTTATTCTCATAAAATGAGCCAAGGCCAGGATGTCCGATATTATCGGCATTAAAATGTAATATCGGAAATTATCGGTATTGGTTGTCAAAATATCTTTATTTTTTTTAACATTTATTTAACCTTTATTTACCCAGGCAAGCAAGTAAGAACAAATTATTTAATTTATTGTCAACAGTATGCATAATGTAATGTTAATTACCTGAAATGATTACGTTTTTGGGGGGGGGGGGGAACCCCGCATATACGGTATCGGTTGGTATCGGAAATTAAGAGTTGGACAATATTGGTATATCGGTAAAAAAGACAATATCTTGGGTTGAAAAAATTATTAATTATATGATTTATCTTTTTAGTAAATGTTGAAAACCGGTCCCACAGACCAGAACACCACACAAGGGTTAATGGACTGGGTTACTGTAAATGTGGGAACCTGTGTCCATGAAAGCTATGTGTAACACTTCGTTTTCATAGATTACAATTTAAATGAACTAGTTCATTAATTCGTTTTTCAGAGATGTATAATGATATAATATCCATTGTAGTGGACCTGGATGCTCTTAACCCTTTCTGCGCCAAACCCGAGAAAAGTCGGGTTCCGCCGCCAGCGGTTGAGTGCCATACCCGAGAATTATCAGGTTTTGATCTTTTTCCTTTGATCCCCGTTCTAGTCACTCTGCCAGAGCTCCCTAGGTCCCCCTGGTACATCTGCCTATGTTGGAATTGCAATGACGATCGAATCTCGCCAGGTGGCAGTATCGCCTACATTTTGAACTGGGGATATCACTAGTCTTCCAGTACTGATTTACCTATGGCTGTTTCCGCCGATCACAACATAGCAATCGGTGGAAGATTTGGTGCCTCAGAGCTATTATTTCCCGTATGGTAGCCATGCCCAATATACACGAGTAATTGCGATCGCCATGGGGTCGACTTGGATTTAGTCATTTTGAGTCCTTTCTGACTGAGGTAAGCTCTATTTTAGGTAACCTGCTGGTATTTTTTTAACGTAATCTTACCGGACGTAAAACATGCTTTTTGTAACAATCGCAGTTTCTAGTTAAAACGATGATTTTGTGAAGACACATGTATATGGTATATACCTTTTGATTTGGAAGTATTTGGGGTTTCAGGCAATCAACCAGAACGATTTGGGCATATTGCATATAACGCGTCATATCTCGCGATCTATGAAAAAAGACTGGATTATTTTGGAAAGGGGCGATGTTTAGCGTTTAATAGTGCACAAACTACAGTATGTAGAAATGAACTGGTTAGTCACTCTTTGACTATAAACAATGCCTGTCAAATGAGCCATACTATTGTCTCCATAGCTATAATACAGAACACACGATGGGTCTGCAAAACATCGCTAAAATGGTCAATAACGCTGGCACCATTGAGTAAAGATGGGAAAAGAGTGTGGCGCTCAATGAGTTAAGGCACATTTCTAAAGCAAGGACGGGTCGATGCGTTAGTCTCCCCAACTATTGACCAAGCAGTGTTGTGGATATAGTGGTAGAGATAAAACTATGGATAGGCCTATAGCCTTTTAAAAGTTATTGAACTTTAGCACCAATATAGAAGTGTTCTTCTTTCTTTCAACATGGGTGCCTGTAACTATTTACCACTTTCAAAAAGAAAAGGCTAATTTCTGTGCAGTGGTAGAGTAGGCAAGAAACACTTATTAGTGTTCCAATGCAACTTGTTTACAACATCCAGCACTAAGACACCAAATTTATATACTTACTCATATATTAGCAAGCGTTGTGTGTCAGGTTAGCAACATGGTCCTTCTAAACATGCTGTGAAAGGCCTCGATTGGACAAACAATGTAGTGGATATAATAATAATAATAATAATAATAATAATAATAATAATAATAATAATAATAATAACTTTATTTGTATAGCACTTTTCATACAGAAATTGCAGTTCAAAGTGCTTCACAACAGTAAAAAAAAATACAGGCATAAGCAAGCATAAAAAAGATAGAGGTAGCAAGGTAAGGTAAATCACAGTTTCTCTGTTTACGATTTCATTCAGTAATACAAATTATAAAATAGAGATATTAGCCTAAAGGTGTTTAATAAACCAGGACAAAAATATGTTACTCATTACGGATCTCATTACGGAAACTGAATTTGCTGTGCTATTTATTCTCACTCAGGTGGGTGTGACCCCAGGAGCAAGTGAAATGGTGTTTTGTTTCATTCAGTAAAGGAACACGCCAACATTTTGGGAAATGAGCTTATCGTCTTCTCCAGAAAGAGACATGAAGATAGATACCAGTTTCCTCTCTGTGCGTTCAGTAGAAAGCTATCTGGCTGCACGTTAGCTTAGCACAATGAATGGAAGTGGACAGTGCTGTTTAGCCTTCGGGAGAGATGTTAGTTGGACAATGCCTAGGCTAACCGACACTGTCCGCTACCATTCATTGTGCTAAGCTAGGCTAACATGCAGCCAGATAGCTTTCTACTGAACGCACAGAGAGGAAACTGGTATCTATCTTCTTGTCTCTCTCTGGAGAAGACGGTAAGCTAATTTCCAAAAAAATTGGCGTAATCAGAGCAGCATAACTGGACCACATACCACTTTAACATAACCATTAATCAGAGCAGCATAACAGGACCACATACCACTTTAACATCACCTATAGAGGTCAATGGATCTTGATTGATTGATTGATTGAACATTTTATTAACAGATTGCAGAATGGGTACAATACAGTACAGCTCAATACACACAATTGTTAAGGGGATGCAGACCAGAGAAAGACTTTCGTCTTGTTTACATCAGGGTCCCCCATTTTCAATTCATCATAACGAAAGGTTATTTCAGAACCTAGTTATATGAATACTGGCTGAGCGTCTCGCTCTGCCAATGAGATCACCTCTTATCTCCTTGCACATATTGTGCACACGAAACAAACAAATGCACCCACTTGCACGTGACCAAGCCACGCCCATGCGTCTCCCTATATGACGCCGGAAATGGTCACGCTCCACCTTACTCAGAACGATTTCCCAAAAATGCCTGTGAACAACCGCTGACAGCATCCTAGCCCTCCCTGCGGTTATAGCTTGCGGCTAGGTCAAAAGCTGAATAACCTCAAAACCTTGCGCAATGTTTTGACGTCTGCTGGCCCTAAGGCCCCACCACCCGACACTATTTTTTACAGAAAAAACAGCAAATTGAACAATGTTGCCAGTCGCTGCTAATTCTATACCGCGGCGGTATAGGCTTCATCAGCCCACCAGCCACCTGCCGGACCGACTCGCCTCATGGCGTTGGCCGGGCGGGACACCGTTCCACCATGTCAGAGGCAAAGGACTGATGTCACCTGCTTCACTAAGCACGGAACACCAGTGGTGGCTGCAGACCAAAGTAAGATAAGATAAGATATTCCTTTATTGATCCCCTTGGGGAAATTCACAAGTCTACTACTAGTGAAGCACTGCCTCACTAGTAGGCATGCAGCAACCTCCACTGTGGTGTGCACCCATGAAGGGGTAGATGAATAAATGAATGAAAATTCCACTAACACACTGCAGAATGGGCTAGCCCAATACACACAATTGTTAAGGGGATGCAGACCAGAGAAACCGCTAGTCCTGTCCACACCAGGGACCCCCATTTCAATTCATAGATTCACAAAAAGCACACCTGCCCTGAGCCTCAGCCCATCCACCCATGTAAATGGTAAACAAGCCCCCGTTAAACCCCCAACATTAGACACCGATTGACCGTCAGCATGAATAGTTAAGAGGAGGGAAGACGGTAAAGACAGCCCTCGGGGGGGGGGGGGGGGGGGAGAAGGGGAATGGCGCCCCAACATTGTAGCAATAGCATTAGCTGCGCACTAGGATACTCGGAAAACATCCAAAAGAGAGTCATGTTTTCCCAAATATCCCGCCCCCTGCACCAATACATCACTCGGTCGTCACACGAGACAACGAGCAGTATTACCCATGCTAGTATCAATGACTGATAGCGCAGGCCCTACCTGTGCACGACTTAGCTCGACTGCTAACCGTCGCGCGACGTCCCTCAGTCCGCTGTCACGTGACGAGGAAACCCAGGACAGGCCTGTTGCGCTGTTAGGATGTGCCGAGAAGGTTCCAGGGGCTGGTGAACTTCTGGCGAATACCCAACATTGTGTAATTTCTCCCTGCGTTTTCATAACAACTAGTTCACGGAGTGCACTGCTACTTCTGTGTTGGAAACGAAAAGAGAAAGGTGGAGCGTGACCATTTCCGGCATCATATAGGGAGATGCATGGGCGTGGCTTGGTCACGTGCAAGTGGGTGCATTTGTTTGTTTCGTGTGCACAATATGTGCAAGGAGATAAGAGGTTATCTCATTGGCAGAGCAAGACGCGATAGCCAAGTATGCTATATAACATGATTGATCAAGGGTTGAATGCTCCCAAGCACTGGAATACACAAACGTCATGCAGAATGCATACTTTTACTTTAGATGCTTAAGTACATTCAATAGCAAATACTTCTCTACTTTTACTTAAGTAGAATTTCAATGGAGGACTTTTACTTTTACCAGGGTACTCATTTATCTGAGTATTTCTACTTTTACTTAAGTAAAGGAACTGTGTACTTATTCCACCACTGCATGAGATCACTACAAAGATACAAACGGGAGTCCACAATGTCGAATAGGATGACTAGGTCAACCAGGTTGCCTGCTCTGTGTGCACTGGCTTCCTATACATTTTAGAATTAATTTCAAGGTCCTGGTGCTCACTTTTTAGGCGAGTCAATATATGGTTTAACCCCAAAAAAATTGATACAAAAGGTTTTTCAATGGATTCTGGTAGTATTGGGCGTGCTAAATAACATACTAAAAGTCGACCAAAATCGACCCCTCCGAAAGCCGTCATTTCCAAGATGGCGTCCCAGATGGCGCCGGGGCGATTGAAATGGCTATATCTCAAAGGATTTCTCAACTGATTCTGGTACCTCTGGGCATGCTCACTAACATACTAAAAATCTAGGAAAATACACCTTCCAGAAAGGCTTCATTTTCAAGATGGCGTCCAAAATTGCGGCTGGCCAAGCTTAAAATGGCTATATATATGTCAATATAAAAATTATATAAATGATTTTGTCATTTGATTCTGGTACCCCAAGTACCCCTAGACATACTTAGGAACATACTAAAGTTTTAGGGAAATACACCTTCCGAAGAGGCTTAATTTTCAAAATGGTCTCCAAAATGACGACTGGGAGCTTAGAATGCCTGTATCTCAAATGGGAAAACATTTCTAAAGGATTTATAAACTGATTCTGGCACCTCTATACATTAATAACGAGCAAAATATCTAGCTAAATATATCTGCTAGGAATGCATCATTTGCATCATCAAAATGGCTGCCTGTAGCTTATTTTGGCTAAAATTAAAATTGGTTATTATATTCAACCTAGAAAGCTGGCTTTGGTGTTGAACACAAAATAAATGACCCACTTATTGTGGTCTTTAGGCCTACTCATCATCATCTTCAGGATCCTCTGGGAGAAACTTGTTATGTGGATTGTCACATTCATGAAATTGACATGGTCCACAGACAGTAGTACAAGGTAGTCCATATTTTCTGCATGAGCAGCGAAGTGGCTTGCAGGCAGTGGTACAGTTACAATGAATGACCTTCAAGAGACTGTCTGGAGCAGCATTCATTGTTGACATGAGTGGGACAAATCTATTGTCCTGCAGGTTCCAGCCCCAGTCTAGAGCATCTATACCATCATCTGTTCCCATCCAGACCATGACCTGGTAGTATGCTCTACGACAGTGGAATTTGGTAGCAGATTCAGTTGGTGGTAGACGTTCAGGCGTTACCGTTGATGAAGCTGAGACAACCTTGCTGAAAATGTTATATCTCATTTTTGCAAGCGAATCTGTGCACTTTCCACCAAAAAAGACAGCCATTGCTTGGCACCCAAGGTCATCGATCACATCTGTTGTCTGGTTTGGTACAGTGAATGCATTGGCACAAGCCTGAAGGACAGGATCCCCTTTTACAAGTTTTTGGAATGCTGTCTTTTTGCCAACTCCGAAGATCCGGGAAGTTGTGTCACAGCCAGTCACAGCATGGATGAACAGCAACTGAGAACACACATCCTGTCCGAGTACTTCTTTCAAATGGTTTATGGCGTACACTTTAAAACTGCCATCAGCTTTCGACTTGTCTGATCTGAAATAAAGGCCCTTGCGATCTCTCTGTGCATAGTAAAGAAGTAAGACGAGGAGATCAGTATCTTCTCCAATCAGCGTCGTGGTGTGAAGAAGAGATGATCCCACTGCGGCCCTTACTATGTCTACATCAGCATCTCCAAGTGAATTGACCACAGTGCAATCCCGTTCTTTCAGTTCATCACTTATCATGTGGATCAGTTTCTGTTTATTCAGATCTCTTGACAGGAACTCCTCCTTCTTACCTGAGAACTCTGTCTCAGCAGTGAAGTTGACAATGGGATGAATATTGTTTCCTCTTCTTTGATGTGTGTTGTCTTTAATGGATGGCCCATCCTCATAGCCATCAAACACAATGGTTGTAGCTGAGCCATAATGTTGGATGGTGAAGTCTGCATATGACTGTGCAATTTTACCATAGCTTTGTCCGTGCTTCCATTGTATTCGGTGAAGGAGTGAACCACCATCAAGAACATAATGCTCTGTTTCTGGTACAGAATCTAGGATTGCATCACTTGCATGATCACAGATCGCGTGCGCTAGTTGTGGTTTATCAGCTTTGCGGAAGACGTTTTTCCGGCTTCAAAGAGGGCAGGAGGGAAAGGACTGAGTTCGTAACGCATAACCTCCTCCAATGACAGCTCTCCAGTTTGGGAGACAATAAGGAAACGTTGAAAAAGAAGTGCAGAATCAATGATTCGATCAGGAGCAACCTTGATAGACGATTTTTGTCCAAGGGTTATGGCTTTATCCTTTCTACTAAATGAAAATGTGAATGCCGGCTGTCCGATCATTTTGTGCATGATGTTGCGTCCAACAGAGTCATAATCATGCACGTTCACTCCATCCTCAGCGACAACACCTGTAACAACATTCCTTAAAGAAGAGTCTGGAGAGAAAGGTGAACATATAGCAAGTTTTGAAGTGATCTTCTCCAGGTCAGCAGCATCCCTTTTCATCCTTGCCTCTGTTGAATCCTTGTGCTGTTCTGATGTTGTGTATGTCTGGTTTGAGAACTCCTGCATTGCGGTGTTATACTCTGATGTTATGCCCTTTGACATTGTCCAAAGGGATCTCTGATTGTCGGTCATTCCACTTCCATGTGTCATCCCTCCTGTAGTCTTCAATGACCTCATCAATGTTGTTTCGATTACAAGATCTGAGCTGAGGCCTGCCCATGATTGGCTGCTGTGACGGATAACATGAAAACCCTTTTCAAATTGTCTGAAGACATCTGGGTGGTTGATGTGAAGCTGACTCATCTCTTGGACATAAAAGTGTGCCGATTTCAAGTAATTGTAATGCCCAGCCGCAGCGAATATCGGCATGCATTCAGAAACAGCGCGTAGGTGCAAAAGCCAGGAACCTGTGCCATCTGCTGTTATCAGTGACCTAGCAACTTCTAACATGTGTTGGTAATTTAGCCACAACTGACTAGTTTTGGATCTAGCACACAGTTCCATCTTCCTTTTTCCCAGCTCTTCATTTATTGTAATGAGGGTCTCTGATGTGAACACTGTTTCCAATGGCATTTCACCCTTAACTATTGAGGTATACATTGCTTCAGACTGTTCAACCATTGCTGCAAATTCATGACTATCATCTACCATTTCTGATATTATCATGCGGTTAAGACATTTGTCAACCAGAAGATGGCCACGGAATGCTCTCTGAACTGATTTGCCTGTCATCATATGGGCTACTGAGTTCTCCCCATAGACTACCCCTAGAATGTCCTTAAGTCCTGTACCGTCCATCAGTGTACCAATTGCTCCTAGCAAATTCATAAATGTGTGAAATCCTCCTAGGAGCAGGACAAAGGACTTGAGGTGACTGCACTGTGGTGAATCTAGGATTATCTCTGCTGCTTTCCAATATAGGGGTTGGTCAAATGTAACTACTGGGGCAAGGTGGTGTTTGGATGCCAGACCACAAATGAACTCCAGTGTTGACAGAATGCATGTTTTGTCTCCGGAGTACATGTCTATCATTGGTAAGTATCTCACTGAAGACTGCCCTGGATGTTCATCTCCCTTATGAATAATGTGCATCATCCCCTGCCAACCAGGTGCAGGCTGTTTGAAATTGAACGATAACTCCCAAAGCAGATCAACCATCTTGTTACATTCTGCGAGTCTTGGAAGTTCTTTAAATGTGGTGTCTCTGCAAAAGTGTTTGGCAAAGTGATAATCTATTATCACAACTTTTGACCTCTGCACAAGATTCAGTTCATTAATTCTGAACCTCGGAATCCTTTGGTCTGTCTTCTGTCCTGGTGTCAAGGCAGCTATCATGCCCATCCCATGAAACTGGGGCTTAAATAACACTGCCAGGTCAGACACGCCCAGGCATGCCCAAACACAGGACTAGGTCAGAAAAGAAAGAAAGAAACTGATTCAGAAAGAGAAGGCTTCAACTATGGTAGTTTGGGAGCTGGAGAGTGCAAACACCTCTAACTATAACAACTATAATGGTCAAAAAGAAGGCTTCAACTATGCTAGCTTGAGAGCTGAGAGTGCAAACACCTCTGTCAAAGACTAGAATGAAACTGGGGCTTAAATAACACTGCCAGGTCAGACACGCCCAGGCATGCCCAAACACAGGACTAGGTCAGAAAAGAAAGAAAGAAACTGATTCAGAAAAAGAAGGCTTCAACGATGGTAGTTTGGGAGCTGGAGAATGCAAACACCTCTAACTATAACAACTATAATGGTCAAAAAGAAGGCTTCAACTATGCTAGCTTGAGAGCTGGAGAGTGCAAACACCTTTTTTAGTAAGCTATTTGTATTTGTATAGTCATTTTAAGTTCCTGGGCGCCAGTTTGGACGCCATCTTGAAAATGATGCCTTTCCGGAAGGTGTATTTTCCTAGATTTTTAGTATGTTCACAAGCATGTCTAGAGGTACCAGAATCAAGTGAAAAATCATAGTTATATATTTTTTTCTATTGAGATATATAGCCATTTTAAGCTTGGTCTGCCGCCATTTTGGACGCCATCTTGAAAATTAAGCCTTTCTGGAAGGTGTATTTTCCTAGTTTTTAGTATGTTAGTGAACATGCCCAGAGGTACCAGAATCAGTTGAGAAATCCTTTGCACCATATTCTCAATTTGAGATATAGCCATTTTAATATCTCCACCGCCATCTGGGACGCCATCTTGGAAATGGCGGCTTTCGGGGGGGTCGATTTTGGTCGACTTTTAGTATGTTATTTAGCACGCCCAATACTATCGGAATCCATCGAAAAACCTTTTGTATCAATTTTTTTTGGGTTAAGTGCTTTTTTTTCATAGATTGACTCGCCTATTTAGAGCTCTGCATGGCCAGGCACCAGAATATTTAACCCACCTGCTGGAACCATATGTGCCCAGCAGGACCCTGAGGACAGCTGACCAGGGTCTGTTGGTCATTCCGCGCACCAGGTTGATCACCAAAGGTGACGGAGCCTTTCAATCTGTAGCGCCTAGACTCTGGAATGCCCTTCCTCGTGGCCTAAGAGCTGCAGCGTCTGTTGACATTTTAAAAAATCTGCTAAAAACATTACTGTTTAAACAGGCCTTTGGGTAATGTAATTTTTATATTTTATTTTATTTCTGCTGTATGTAAAGCAATTTGTGAGTTCTCTCTGTGAAAAGTGCTATATAAATAAACTTTACTTACTTACTTACTCACAATGTAACCACCAGGCGTGTAGTAGCGAGCCAGGTTTCCTGCAGGGACGGCTCTTATCAGCGCTCGCCGATAACCCTCTCACTCACCCTGTCAAGACACCAAGGGCTCAATTAACATAACAACCCCCCACCCCGAGGTCAGGCCAGGCGAGGGCAGCTACTGGACTTTCACCAGGGACATCTCTATAAACATACTTTGTTATTATACTTTTTTAATTGTGCAAGAATAAAACTAGACTAAAGACTTTTTACTTCAACTCCCAACTGCACGTACACAGGTTGAAGGTTTGATTGATTGATTGATTGATTGATTGATTGATTGATTGATTGATTGAACATTTTATTAACAGATTGCAGAATGGGTACAATACAGTACAGCTCAGGCGGGGTGGGGGGGCCAGATCACACTCAACAGGGGAGTAATCATGGGCCAAACAGCCAAAGAAGGCTCCTGGCTTCAAAGTTCACATGGGGCAGTGAGACTGGAGAGGGCAGCACTGGTGCGAGGTGATGAGCCGGGCGTGACGGGAGAGGACCGGGTGTTGGATAGAAAGAATGGAGCTGCTTTGACAGCCGGGTTACAGGGAGAATGCAACGTTATAACGGCTAAGATCAGAGAATATATCATGCCAGTTAGGGCACCTTTACACAGTAAATTTCACAGAGTAAAAAGTTTGAGTAAAATGTACTCTGTTATATTTATAGTATATATTCAGATCAAAAATCTTTATTGTAACATATAATATAATTGATAGGGCATACAGACCCTATCCCAGACACTTAACTTTTCCTCATATTTTTATATTCAGAGTTAATTATATAGTTGACACTGTCTTTCTACTATTACCCTGCTCATACCTGTACCTCCCCTCCCCCATGCTGCTATGACACCGAATTTCCCCTATCAATAAAGGAATATCTTATCTTGATGTGTGGGGTGTTTTGGGGGGACTGACTGTTCCGGGGGGGTTCACATGCCTTCGAGCGACATTGTACTTTTGTACTTATTTTATGCCATTATTAAGTCTGCACGTTTACATTGCACTACTTTTATTGTCTTTTATACCTATTCTTATGGCTGCAATTTATGCATTGTTTTTTATTCTCTCAATCTGTGCTGATTTTATGCCTATGTTCATGCCTAGGGGCATGCGAGGTACTTTCAAAATAGATAAGGTCACTTGGGGGGAAAAGGGCAGGGGCTCAAGCCACCCTTCAGCCCTATCTGTGCACATCACTGCACCCAGCCTGACCTAAAATAGAGAAAAATAAATAAATATATTTTCGTGATCATCGATATTCAAAGTTGTGACTAACTGTTTGGAAAGAAACTAGGCCTCTAGGAAAGTCCTAAACCAAGCCCTTAACCATCCACTTGAGTTCTCTATGGGATGGACTGAGAGGGAGAGGAGGCTCTAGAGTTGAGGCCAGGCCAGCCGAGCCAGATAATACCATATAGGACATTTTGGCAAACAAGGAGAATATCACACACACAGGTTGGAATAGCTTACAGGGCAGCTGAGCCAGAATAGCACCCGGCGCCGCTGAGCCAGAGAATACCACGTGGCTGGAGGTGAGAGACAGGAAGGGGGTCTGAGTGTGGGAAGTAGGTTAGATTGCGAGTCAGTAGTTGCTTCCTTTGCCCATGTCGAGAGGATAGCAATGTGCTCACGTTAGCTAAATCTGTCGCCAACTAAATAGATAGTCGGCTAATGGATAAGTGGATTTAATTGATTGTTTCCCTACATACAATAGTGCCTCTTGAAATGTTATGCTTACCAGAGGTGTGCTCATAATTTTCCATGAAATAACCCATTCAAACAACCAATTGACTGAAAGTATCTTAACTAATTGACTGCCACGCTGTTTTCCCACCTTTACTCCCTGGCGCCAGCATTATTGACAATTTTCACGATGTTTTCACGATGTTTGCGGACCTATCGTATATTCTATATTATAACTATGGAGACAATAGTATGGCTCATTTGACAGGCACTATTTATAGGGACAAACCAGTTCATTTCTACATACAGTACTTCCGTTTGTGTGCTATTCCACACTAAACATCGCCCGTTTCAAAATAATCCAGTTTCAAGTTTCAAGTTTCTTTATTAGTTGTCATACAGAAGTACAGAATACTTTTATATAAAATGCTTCTTTCTGTTTTACTCCAGAGATTGTGCTAGATAAAAATAGATAAGTATAAAATAAGTATAGTAAGTATAAAATAAAATAGAAGTCAAGTACGTAGACAAAAGTGTTCAGTATATACATATATACAATGTACAATGCAGAGTAGAAGTAACTGAGTTACAATACAATATACTATACAGTACAGTACAAATGGGATGAGGTACAATTTAGGTACAATTTACAGTAAGGTGTAATGAGGTATGGGTTGTAGTGCAAATTCTTTACCTATAAATATAAAGTGTGTTTAGGTGTTCTAAAGTGGGTGCTGCAGTGAGTTGTTTGTTTAAAGTGAGTGTGTGCTTGTGGATGTGTGTGCTGTGAGTGCATTTGATGGTTGTTACATAGTGTTATTGTCATTTATTACATGGCGTTTTAACATTCGCCGAAATGCTTGATTGTGATTGGTCAATAGCGCTCGGCAGAGGTCCGTTATTACTCGATAACGGACCTCTGCCGAGCAATAATGACCGCTGTTCGCAGCTGGAGCAATCAAGCCACTGACACACACTGCATCAGTGCAATCAGTCCACACACCTGCCGGCTGCCGGCGATAATAATAACTTTATTTGGGCTGACAGCGGACGGAGCCACAGAACAACTGCGTCTGCATTTGATCTCGTCTTGTCGATGGTGTAAAATGAATTAGGTATATTGTTAGTAAGTTAGCCATGTAATAAGCGGGATAATGTATAGCTATACTCGGTCATTGTCGCAAAATAATTGACCTTCACTACGTTTAGAACACCTCGGCGAGGCGCCTCGGTGTTCTAAACTCCGTGTCGGTCAATTATTTTGCGACAATGATCTCATAGCTATACATTATCCCTTACTTATAACGTGCCTGTAATCTCGACAGCATTGGAAATGAGGGAAAACCTCAATGGGTCTCATTCCCGAAAATGTTTCAAAGATATATTCTGGAAGACTTATCTTGGAACCACTGAGACATAATCTATGACAAGTACACTCTGAGTCCTGAACGTGCTGGTAATATGTCTTAAGTGGCTGAAAAGGTCAGACAAATTATATTATCTGATATCTGCTTGGAGAATGGCATTCTGTCTTAAACTCGAAAGCGCGTCCCCGTTCAGCTCATTTGCATACAAAACAACGCCTCCATAGCTCCTTATAAGGCAACTGGTGACGCAGCTGTGTGAAATGGAATGGAGGAAGTGCTTTGCGAGTCGCGTGATTACGAAACCTAGCGTCAGTCAGTGCCAATCAGAGAGCGTCTCCGAGAAATGCGGCTAGGTTTCGTAATCACGCTTGCGCCCATCAAAACTAGATTAGATTAATGTATTGGCATCATATACAGCTTGCGGTACACACCTGCCGCAGCGCGCGCACACACACACACTGTGACACACACACGCGCGTGCGCGCGCAGTACTGTATATGAATGAATGACATAATATATATAGCCTACGGCGGGCGTAATGAATGAACGCAGTATGGCTTATTATTCCATAATTAAGCCTATAGGCTACTGTTCATTCGTAGGCGCACACAAGACTTGTTATGGAATATTAATGCAGTCTATTTCCACCGATTAGCTTTAGTTCTTATTTATTTATCCACTGTCATTTCAGTGTTGGTGTATAGGCTATATAGTGTATTTCAATATAAGTTTAATTGATTAATGATATATTCGAAGGAATGCAGGTTTATAGCTATATCAACCCCCTCCAATGTACAGTAAATTACCAAGTATGGTTTTGTCAATATTCCAATGTACAGTTTTGCTTGTATAGTGTAAGTCTATCCCCCACCCACCCCTCCTACCCAACCTCCTCCAACAGTTTCTACGTCAAATGTACTCTCTTTTCTGGACTCTTTTTGTATCACAAACAGTACTGTATTTGCAAATCTGGTATGTCATAAATGTATAGATGTAGCAGTACTGTCTATCTGTGTCGTGTGTGTCATATATGTTATGATGAATTGAAAATGGGGGACCCTGATGTAAACAAGACGAAATTCTTTCTCTGGTCTGCATCCCCTTATGTAATTGAGCTGTACTGTACTGTACCCATTCTGCAATCTGTTAATAAAGTTTTCAATCAATCAATCAATCAATCAATCAATCAATCAATCAATCAATCAATCAAACAAAGGTCTGTCCCATTGTATACCAATCAATGGGATACATTGCATGTTGACCTGCATTCTTTCAAATGTATATAATTAATCATTAAAACAGATGTGTAACAAATAAGAAATACAAATTCCACAGAAGGCATTCAATTATTATTATTTTCAATCATTTCACAATAATTGCATAATTGTGTTTGAATATCTGAGTAATTAAAGTAATTATACATTTGTCCAAAATAGCTGGTTCAGATATGGTTAAGCAGCTGCCCTGTGATCAGATGAATCCATATTATTTATTTTTCCGACATCAAATGCGTAATTTCTTATCGTACAAATATTGTCATATTTATTTTAATTATGATTAAGTAATTAATTCCAAGGAGGCCTGTAGCGTTGACGTGAAGGAATCAGTATGAGAACACAGTCTGTCAAGTTATAATAACATTTTAAATTAGTCAATCAATCATGAGATTTGATCGTGGGCTGAGAGCATATTTAAGTGTGCTCCTTAGCACTCTTAAATCTGCTCTCAGCCACGATCAAATAAGATCTCAGGAAAGTTTGGGGACTCCCACTCCCAGCCCTAATATGTCTTAAATGGGCCGAAATCTGGTTAAGACGAAATATTTTGTCGTAACTTCGTTCGGGAATGAGACCCAATGTCTCTTCTGTTTATTGTTTAAAAGGATCCCTTTTAACTGCCACCTAATGAGCTAGTCTTCCTGGGGTCCACACAGAAAGACAACACAAAACACAAAACATAACAATACATGAGATACATAATGACAATCACAATTCACTTAATTAACAATGATAATCTAAAAACAGTAAAACATCTTTATAAACATCAGAATATTTTCAGAAAAGGCTATTACATTCATGGGTAGACATGAATATTTTCAGAAAAGGTTATTACACTCATAATGTTCTGTGAGGACGGAGACACAGTGGCCCTGACGGGGTCGTCATGGAACCACAATGACCCACCAACCCCCCCCCCCCCCCCGCCAGCCAATCGGACTGGAGAGACTATTCCCTACGTGGGGAATCGCCGTATAGGGTTTATGTGGAACAATAACTTCCGACGTGGCCAGCGGCGGCTACTGTCCTGGCTCCTGCTGCACCGACGGTCGGTCCCCCATTCTTTTATGTCAGCTTCCTGTCTTGTGTCGCGCCAGTGGAGCAGACCTCGCTGGCTGCCTTCCCAAAGACTGGGAGAGGGAGAGAGGGGGAGAGGGAGAGAGAGGGAGAGAGAGGGGGAGAGAGAGAGAGGGGGAGAGAGGAGAGAGAGAGAGAGAGAGAGAGAGAGAGAGAGGAGAGGGAGAGAGAGAGAGCGGGGGAGAGAGAGAGAGAGAGGAGAGAGAGAGAGAGGAGAGGGAGGAGAGAGAGAGAGAGAGGGGGAGAGAGAGAGAGAGAGAGGGGGAGAGAGGGAGAGAGAGAGAGAACACATACTGTACACTCACACAAGCGGTCGTGCACTTTCCGGCTCTCTGTGTTTACTATGTCGAGCCTTCTCCCTCCCTCCCCTTGGCTATTCACAACTCTGACTCCTGACTGTCTTTGTTTATTAACCATAGGGGCGACAGGGCTGGGAGTCTTTGGGTTCGCCCTCCCCCCTCCCCCCCTATTAAACTCCCCCTCCTCCCTGTGTAATCATCCTTAATTCAATGACGGCGTCCCCGTCCAGCCGAGGAGTCTCTGTGACGACGGGGACATTCCTGCCCCCACACCCCCTCACCCCCCACCAATGCATGGCTCGCGGCACGTACCTCTCCACGCGCCTCCTGTCTCTCTCTCTGTCTCTCTCTCTGTCTCTCTCTCCCGCTCTCTCTCTCTCTCTCTCTCTCTCTCTCTCTCTCTCTCTCTCTGTCTCTCTCTCTGTCTCTCTATCTCTCTCTCTGTCTCTCTCTCTGTCTCTGTCTCTCTCTCTGTCTCTGTCTCTCTCTCTCTCTCTCTCCCCCGCTCTCTCTCTCTCTCCCCCGCTCTCTCTCTCTCTCTCTCTCTCTCTCTCTCTCTCTCTCTCTCTCTCTCTCTCTCTCTCTCTCTCTCTCTCTCTCTCTCTCTCTCTCTCTCTCTCTCTCTTCTCTCAATTCAATTCAAATGGGCTTTATTGACATGGGAAACATACGTTTACATTGCCAAAGCCAAACAAAACAAAACAATCAAACAGAGAAAACAAAAGAAATCAGTACATTACAGAAGGAATTTCTTGTACATGGTGGTTGTATTCCGTTGGATGTCCTTTTCTTGTCACAGCAGCTCACAAATCTTGCTGCTGTGTTTGCACATTCTTGTATTTCTCCCAGTAGATATGGGAGTTTTGAGTTATTGTCCATGTTTTCAAAGTCTCTTTGGGTGTTTGCAATTTGTGGGAAGCATATGTCTCTGATGTCTTGGATATAGTGGGCAGGTTGCTCTCTCTCTCTCTCTCTCTCTCTCTCTCTCGCTCTCTCTCTCTCTCTCTCTCTCTCTCTCTCTCTCTCTCTCTCTCTCTCTCTCTCTCTCTCTCTCTCTCTCTCTCTCTGTGATTTTGGCTCACACATGCAGCAAACAGCCCCGAGGCTTTGAGCAAACAGAAGAACAATCCAGCATAGTGGTAAACCGAGCACCATGTAAAGAGTGGACTGGCCTACAGTAGATGGATATAAACGTATTATGTGAAGGTATTTGTGCCATTGAAATTAATGGAGGATCACACAGTTCCGAATAGAGTGTCCAAGACATACATTTTAACTGGTAGTGCATGATAGATACAGTAAGTCATATTAAATGGTAAATGGCTGCATTTATATAGCGCTTTTATCCAAAGCAGTGTGATGTGTGCCGGGCGCCAGTGTATGGCAGCCATTGAGCCTGCGTAGCCCAAGGTTGGGTGTTACCAGTGGTGGTGAAGGAGGCTAATTCCACCCTACATTGTGGGGAGCGCTTTGAGTGTCTAGAAAAGCGCTATATAAATGTAATGATCATTCATTCATACATACCGGAAAGCAAGGCGATGAGGTAGGAGACCGGTCAGGTTGGAAACATGAGAAAGACAAAGCAGCTTACTGGATCACCATGGTACCGCTCAGGTCGAGGTAAGCAAGCCGCTCAGGGCATAGGTGGGCTGTGACGTGGCTGGGTGGTAGGTGGAGGGGGTAGAGATGTGCTGGAACTCTTGTCATGCCATCTTGGGTGAGCTGCTCATGATGGCTAATGGTGGTACTATCACTGTTGTGTTTGGAACACAGGAGACACAGTAGGCAGAACTGAGCAAAACCCAATAAGGGTATATTTAATAGGGTGGTCTAAAGTACAGGCATGGGTCGGTACACAGGGGAGGTTCTCGTAGTGTCCAGGATATATACAGGGGCATGAAAGTCATACAGATGGGGTGAAAGCAGGAGCAGTTGTCGTCAGCCGGGCGTAGGTCAGAGCAGTACTTTGTGAGCAAGGCCAGTGTCTCCAGCTTCACCGTGCAGACTAGGAGAGAGGATGAGAATAGAGATTAGAACAAGGTTGTGAGCAAGGTAGTGTCTCCAGGTCTTAACCAGCAGGTCAGTGTCTCCAGGTCTTAACCAGCAGGTCAGTGTCTCCAGGTCTTAACCAGCAGGTCAGTGTCTCCAGGTCTTAACCAGCAGGTCAGTGTCTCCAGGTCTTAACCAGCAGGTCAGTGTCTCCAGGTCTTAACCAGCAGGTCAGTGTCTCCAGGTCTTAACCAGCAGGTCAGTGTCTCCAGGTCTTCACCTGCAGGTCAGTGTCTCCAGGTCTTAACCAGCAGGTCAGCGTCTCCAGGTCTTAACCAGCAGGTCAGTGTCTCCAGGTCTTCACCTGCAGGTCAGTGTCTCCAGGTCTTAACCAGCAGGACAGTGTCTCCAGGTCTTAACCAGCAGGTCAGTGTCTCCAGGTCTTAACCAGCAGGCCAGCGTCTCCAGGTCTTAACCAGCAGGTCAGTGTCTCCAGGTCTTCACCTGCAGGTCAGTGTCTCCAGGTCTTCACCTGCAGGTCAGTGTCTCCAGGTCTTAACCAGCAGGTCAGTGTCTCCAGGTCTTAACCAGCAGGTCAGTGTCTCCAGGTCTTAACCAGCAGGTCAGCATCTCCAGGTCTTAACCAGCAGGTCAGTGTCTCCAGGTCTTAACCAGCAGGTCAGTGTCTCCAGGTCTTAACCAGCAGGTCAGTGTCTCCAGGTCTTAACCAGCAGGCCAGCGTCTCCAGGTCTTAACCAGCAGGTCAGTGTCTCCAGGTCTTAACCAGCAGGTCAGTGTCTCCAGGTCTTAACCAGCAGGTCAGCATCTCCAGGTCTTAACCAGCAGGTCAGTGTCTCCAGCTCTTAACCAGCAGGTCAGTGTCTCCAGGTCTTAACCAGCAGGACAGTGTCTCCAGGTCTTAACCAGCAGGTCAGTGTCTCCAGGTCTTAACCAGCAGGTCAGCGTCTCCAGGTCTTAACCAGCAGGTCAGTGTCTCCAGGTCTTAACCAGCAGGCCAGTGTCTCCAGGTCTTCACCAGCAGGTCAGTGTCTCCAGGTCTTAACCAGCAGGTCAGTGTCTCCAGGTCTTAACCAGCAGGCCAGCGTCTCCAGGTCTTAACCAGCAGGCCAGCGTCTCCAGGTCTTAACCAGCAGGTCAGTGTCTCCAGGTCTTAACCAGCAGGTCAGCGTCTCCAGGTCTTAACCAGCAGGTCAGTGTCTCCAGGTCTTAACCAGCAGGTCAGTGTCTCCAGGTCTTAACCAGCAGGTCAGTGTCTCCAGGTCTTAACCAGCAGGTCAGTGTCTCCAGGTCTTAACCAGCAGGACAGTGTCTCCAGGTCTTAACCAGCAGGTCAGTGTCTCCAGGTCTTAACCAGCAGGTCAGTGTCTCCAGGTCTTAACCAGCAGGTCAGTGTCTCCAGGTCTTAACCAGCAGGTCAGTGTCTCCAGGTCTTAACCAGCAGGTCAGTGTCTCCAGGTCTTAACCAGCAGGTCAGTGTCTCCAGGTCTTAACCAGCAGGTCAGCGTCTCCAGGTCTTCACCAGCAGGTCAGTGTCTCCAGGTCTTAACCAGCAGGTCAGTGTCTCCAGGTCTTAACCCTTGTGTACCCCTGGTCCCTTTTTCTACTTTTTTGAAATATTTTGAGTGTGTGTGTGAGCACAGCGGTGTCTGTGTTTATTATTATTTCATGAAATTGGGTAAATATCTTAATTTTACATATATGTTCATTGTGTGAAAAGCTTATAATATGAAACACTCTAAAACAATAGTTATAGTGTTTAGTGCCTTCTTTACCCCTGGTCCCTTTTTCTACTCCCATCCACTTCCATGTTAATAAAACCGCTATAAAACCGCCATAAAACCGCAAGTCTAATTTTTTTTTTTTTTTTATCTCTAATCTCTAATTTTCACATCATATATCGATAAATAAACAGAATAATTACACCAGGCATTCAAAATACATACAATACATACCTTTTAGTAATAGATTAGTACTAACCGGTGCTTACTAACGCTTACTAACGGCTATTTCTGACCGCTATTTCTGACCGAAATAGTCAACCTTTCTTTTTTATAATGGCAGATTCTTATTCACAGGAATTTTGTCCCGTTTTGATATGCTGTAAAGTAGTGGAAAAAAATAATAGATATATGGTGAATATGGCGGTTTATCAGTTTTTTTTCAATAAAAACTGACGTGGTATCAAACAAACACTAATTTAAGTGGTTAAAATTCGAAAATATGTGTAATTTTTTACAGATATCTTGAGAATAGGCTATGAATGTTAAACATGGGTAAACAGTTAAAATTATATGGCTTTAAACATGATGTATCATTTCATCTCTTAAGCCCAGTGAGCTCCACCATTGCTAGGGATGCACAAGGGTTTTAACCAGCAGGTCAGTGTCTCCAGGTCTTAACCAGCAGGTCAGTGTCTCCAGGTCTTAACCAGCAGGACAGTGTCTCCAGGTCTTAACCAGCAGGTCAGTGTCTCCAGGTCTTAACCAGCAGGCCAGCGTCTCCAGGTCTTAACCAGCAGGCCAGCGTCTCCAGGTCTTAACCAGCAGGTCAGTGTCTCCAGGTCTTAACCAGCAGGTCAGTGTCTCCAGGTCTTAACCAGCAGGTCAGTGTCTCCAGGTCTTAACCAGCAGGTCAGTGTCTCCAGGTCTTAACCAGCAGGTCAGCGTCTCCAGGTCTTAACCAGCGGGCCAGTGTCTCCAGGTCTTCACCAGCAGGTCAGTGTCTCCAGGTCTTAACCAGCAGGCCAGTGTCTCCAGGTCTTAACCAGCAGGTCAGTGTCTCCAGGTCTTCACTGTACAAGCTAGGAGAGAGGATGAGAATATAGATTAGGTCAAGGTCGATGAACAAGGGATCCAGGCTAACCACTTAAGCAACAGAGTAGAGACAAGAGCATAGTAACGTGACTAACGTGGCTTCTCTACGTCTGGGGCGGGTTTATATACCATGATGCACTCTGCCTCCAGAGCGTAGATCCGCTGCCCTGTGACACACCACCTGTAACTAGTTAACGATAATGAGAGCGGTAGAGTGGGGAGGAGAACAGAGAGAGGCAGGAGCACTGACATTGTAGAACCATGACAGGTACCTTGGGCTTGGAGAGCTGCATGGAGTTGCTGGACCGTGTCTGCTGGGTCCATCATGGCGGAGACAACCAGAGGTGCTGACAGGAGGCAGATGACATTGGAAAAACCCAATAGAGGGATATATTTAACCAAGGATCGGACGGCCCACATTCAGGCCTTCACGCACTTGTGCGCACGTGGCAGCATTTTTTGCGATTGTCTGTCGGCGCCGGGCTGCGTTTTCGCCGATCAACCAATGCATTGTTGGAAAGTTGAATTTGCCGCCTTTCGATCGACACCACACTCAACCTATTGCGTGATCTCGAGTTACAAGATAAAACATCCGGCGAGCATCATTTGACAAGTGTCCGGTTGTGAGTAGTCCTGAACTGACCCGTCACTGCTGATGGCGAAAATAATTGACCACCGTCTGCTCCGAAAACTATCTCAGACGGGCACTCAGAGGGGGAAGGTGACACAAGAACATAAGTTTTGATGAGAGCCTCTGAATGAATGGGAGCGTATGGCCATTTTGGATAATCAAGCACTTCTTTGGTGACTCGGACTTGGACTCAGACTCTAACACTGGGGACTCGAGACTCGACTCGGACTCGAGATTTAGTGACTCAACTACAACACTGGTGGAGACACAAGGGGGGTTAGGGCCGGAGCAAGACGTCACGGCCGTGACACACAGTAAGCACATGAGCCCATATAGTGTATTATTTTCTACGTCAGACTCTCTTCCTATTTGTTTTCGTACGGCTATATGTGACGCTGTGTACCAGAGGACGACACCTGGTTAATGCGCATTCAAAACATACCGTCGCTTCCTGTCTGAACGAGAAGCATCCCACAGCCTCAGGAAGACCCCCTCCGTTCATTATTATACACACGGCAGGGACTTCTAGGAAACTTCAATATGGTTCTTTACTCTGGCCCCACGGAGGTTTCAAAGGGCACAGTGAGGACATGAGAGGCCTAGTTAAACAGTCCAATACAGTAGCAGACTCACGTAGACCTGCCAACGCATCCCACAGACCACCCATGAATGATTCTCTTTTTGGCCATCAGTAGCGGATTATGACATTTATTTATTTACAATATATATTTTCCCATGTCGGCCTAATCATTTAATTTGAATAACACTTATGTAATGTAGGGGAGAACGGCATTGGTTGTCACATTCATTATATTTCGCTACCAAAAGGCGCTGTCTCCCATAATTTGGTATGGAAATTTTATATGAATATTTTGATATATGTAATTTCCTCTTTGTTACAATATGTTGGAAAATGAGAGGGATACACATTTCAAGCCAACATCTTAACCTGTTAATCTGTAGACCGTTTTCGCCTAAAGGTACATGCCTAAGTAAATGGAAGATTGCTCCACTTCTGCAAGGTCAATTTGCATGTTCTTGGTATCTAGGAACATCTAGGGACCTGGGGGTATGTATTTCCAGTGTCAGAAATATTGTGTCTGTTACTAGTAATGATTCAATTGTAATGAATAAATTAATTATGATTAATTATGATTTATGATTTTGATGATGATGATCAAAAATGTATACGGGTAGGAGAAAATGCTCACTGAGCTCATTCACCACCTTATTGAGATCATGTGTACAAAAAATCTAAGCAAATGAACTGCGGGAAGATGATTAAACAGAAGGATTTGTAGATACAGTAATTAATGATAATCGACTTTAATTATAAATTCATATTTGACCTTGAACTTGACCTTGACCTTATTATGGCCAAATCATACATCTATGGATAGGGAAAATGCTCCTCTTTCCAATGGCAGGGTTGAATCTGGATTTAGTAATTTCTTGCGTTTTTTACGATAATTAGCATTTTCAGATACATTTGTATTTCCGATAAATCGTATAAAACATCTGTAAAAATGAAAATATACACTTTGACTACTGTTTTTGATAGGGTTATGGTCTTTACTCTTGGCTACAAAAAAATATATTTCAAAACATTGACCTCTTAACATCCAAGGGCCCACATGTGGACGATTCTTTGCCGACCTCTAGTGGCTCGGGTGTGCATTTCTTTTAATACAAAGGTAGAATTAAAGCCCTATTTGTTGCCTGTCGATTGCCCATTCAGGTGACAGAATCCGTTCAGCGGTTCTCGAGTTACATGCTGATATGTGAGGCGTGCCCCAAAGTACGCAAAAGTACACATTACCACCCCCGACTCCCGGGGCTCTAGCTCCGTCAATCATTTGGCGATCTCGAAAATCTTTGCACAGGGTTGTAGCCAATGAGTGTGGCTTTCCAATGATCCCCCAGGATATGATAATTGGGGATCTAATACAGGCTCTATTGGTCGATTTATGATAAAGAAAAGCAGCTTCAATTTAATGTAGGAATGACTATTGAAAGATGTTTTGATGATGAGCAATTCACACTAGAATTGTAAGAATTGTGACAACCATCCCCGTTCTCCCCTACTGCATGCTTTTATCCAAAGTGCCTTATGAGTGCAATGTGCATACACTTTTTTTTTTTTTTTTTTTAGCTTGGGTGGTCCTGGTAGGAATCAAACCCCTAACCTTGGCAGTGTAAGATAAGATAAGAAAAGATATTCCTTTATTGATCCCCTTGGGGAAAGTGTCATGCTCTTCTCCATTGAGCTATACATGCATGTAATATTTAAATTCTATGGGATTGATAACTGAGCACAGTATATGATATTAACAGAATCAGGCTGTAGGGCGACAATAATGTGGTCAAGAGGCATGGTTTCTATCTTGAGCCTTAACTGCCGTGGTTTATTATTCACATGGTAGAGCAGTAACACTACAGGTCTTCTCTTACTGAGAGACTGGGGGAAAGAGAAAGAATGGGAGGAGACATCTCTATTTATACCCACCACCTGGTGGTTTCCATGAGTGGCTCCGCCTAGAGCGCCCTCTAGTGGAAACAGTTATATATCCAGTTAGACAGTTACTAGTGTAAACAGTTATATATGCAGTTAGACAGTTACTAACAATCCTACCTAGAACCTCGGACTTCAACATATGACATTGAATATTAAATGTTTGCCCTTAAAGTAATAACAGGTTCATCCTGAATAGTAACCAGAATTTATTAGGACCTGTAACACCAGATAATGTAATAATACCAGATATACTTTTCATAATGTAATAACCTTTTCATTTAGAAGGGCTTCATAATGTAATATAACTGGATAATGTAATAACTTCTCAAATAATGCAATAAATATGTGGAACAACTTATTACATTATCCAGTGATTGTTACATAATCCGGTGAGTAAAAGATTGTGGATGTATACTTTTTTTTAATTTATTTTTTTTTTAATTTATTTTAATGTTTTACTTCCAGGCACAAAATTGGCCATTTTAGTTTCCGTTTTTGAGGACTGCATACTTTTTTTGCAAACCAAAACACTATACTTTATTCGTATAGCACATGCATGAGCCTGGTCTCTTTTGAAAGATGACATTCTGAAGTTTCTGATACATAAAGAGAGTTCACTTTTAGTGCTAATGAAATAGTGTGTGAATAAATGAATGAAAACTTTATTTAACAGATTGCAGAATGGGTACAATACAGTACGGCTCAATACATAAAATTGTTAAGGGGATGCAGACCAGAGAAAGACGTTTGTCTTGTTTACATCATGGTCCCCCATGTCCCCCATGTGTAATAGGTCTGAACTTGAGTTGTAGAAAAACTTGTTACTCATGTTTTTCTGTAGTAGTTAGTAGTCCAGAAGTAGTATTTCCGCAGAAATTCATAAAAATCCATTCAGAAATGAGTGATTAGGAGCGATTTTGGTAAACTGTGTAGCATTCCTGGTTTTTATTTCCTCATATACGTCAATTCATTCTGCTGTCTTTCTCTTCCTGTTTTCGCTCATGACTTTTCACCTAGATCCCTGATTCGTACATCCCCATGTTGGGTATCATTGGAAAGCCACACTCATTGGCTACAACCCTGTCTAATAATTGTCGAGATTGCCAAAAGATTGACGGAGACATACGGCACCGCTTGACAGCACAACATTCTCACGGACAGACCCAGTTTCAGCCATCAACTGGGTGTCAGCCCCTGTCCCCATGAGAAGCGAAACGTGGGGCCGCTTGTGCTTCATTGAAGGCATGCAACCCGCAACCAAAGGAAACAAATCAGAGCCCTTATCCCGCTGGTGTAGGTGGGGGGGGAGTGACCGGAGAGCGAGCTGGACACAGCTAGACGGCGACGGTTTTTTAGGGCGTGCTCATCTAATGTAGCCGATCCCTCGGCCGCCAAGGCTGTCGGCCTTGCGGTCACCTGTTGACGTTGTGCCCAGGGTACCTCAGGCGGGGGAAACATGGCCGCTGGTTGAGGGCCTCGCCACAGCCGTTGACGAGGCCGTGCTCTCACCTCTGGCTGCATGGTGCGAGGCGGTGTGGGGCCTAGGTCAAATACCACTCGCGCTCCTGCGGAAAGACCAAGTCCCTCTGCGGAGAGGGGAGCCCTGAGGAGGGAAAAAAACTTCTCACCCCCTCAAGGGGAGACTGATCCAACCAAGATGTCTGTAAACAAGCGTTGACAGCATCCTAGCCCTCCCTGTGGTTATAGCTTGCGGCTAGGTCAAAGCTAATAACGTCAAAACCTTGCACGATGTTTCGACGTTGGCTGGCCTTCAAGGCCCCGCCACCCGACACCATTTTTGACAGAAAAAACAGCAATTCGAACAATGTTACTAGTCGCTGCTAATTCTATACCGTGGCGGTATAGGCTTAACAGCCCACCAGCCACCTGCCGGGCCGACTCACCTCATGGCGTCGGCCGGGCGGGACACCGTTCCAACATGCCAGAGGCAAAGGACTGATGCCACCTGCTTCACAAGCACGGAGCACCAGTGGTGGCTGCAGACAAAAGACTACTATTAGTGAAGCACTGCCTCACTAGTAGGAATGCAGCAACCTCCACTGTGGTGTGCACCCATGAGGGGGTAAATGAATAAATTAACGAAAACTCCACCAACACACTGCAGAATGGGCTAGCCCATACACACAATTGTTAAGGGGATGCAGACCAGAGAAACACCAGTCCCGCACACAATTCATAGATTCACAAAAAGCACACCAGCCCTAGGCCTCAGCCCATCCACCCATGAAATGGTAAACAAGCCCCCGTCAACAGTAGACACCGATTGACCGTCAGCATGAATGGTTAAGAGGAGGGAAGACCTTTTAAAAAGACAGCCCTCGACGGGGAACAACGGAACAGTGACCCAGCATCGTAGCATTAGCATTAGCCGCACGCACCAGGATAGCTGGGAAAATGGCAACGTTTACCCAGATATCCTGCCCCTTGCACCAATACACAACTCGGTTGTCTCACGGGACAACGAGCAGTATCACAAATGCCAGCATTGATGCCTGGTGGCGCAGGCCCTACCTGAGCGCGACCTAGCCACGACAGCTAGTCGCCGCGCGACGTCCCTCGATTCGCTGTCAGAAGACGAGGAAACCCCAGGACAGGCCCGATGCGCTGTTAGAATGTGGCGAGAAGATTCCAGGGGCTGGCAAATCTCCTGCGAAAACCCAACATTGTTCAATTTCCTTCTGCATTTCATAACTACTAGTTCATGTAAATCCTGAGGCTGAAAAATTATGGTTTTGAGTACTTGATTAGAAATATAAAACAATGCAATTTTTTTGAAAAGAAAACATACAGATGTCTTCAATAGACTCACAGGAATTGTGTAAAGTTGCCCAAATAGTGCTAGGAATAGCAATGCATGTCCCTTTTAAAAGGTAGGATATGAAACTGAGTAAATCAGACAAAAAAATTTTTTGGACAGTTTCCTTCAAAAGAGACTGCATGAGGCACACAGCCTGCTTTGGTGATGGCATGGATAGGCCTGGTCACTTCAGCTTAGTCCGCCTAGCTAGTTTTAAATTGATGTTGGGTGTCTTGGAGAGAGCTTCTTTTTAAGGATGAATTTTGTTCCCCGCCCCCTCTTTGGCACTTCATGTTTTGTGTTGTTGTAATTTATTGTGTGTTGACTGGTAAGTGTACTGTACTGTTGCTGTTTACATGTGTAACTGTTGTATGGGCTGCTGTCTGAACAGGTCGCACTTGTAAATGAGACCTCGGTCTCAATGTGATTTTACCTGTTTAAATAAAGGCTAAATTAAAAAAAATGCAATAAGAAATAGCTGGGTTAGGGTCAGAGTCTAATGTCAGTACTTTTAAGTTAAATTAAATGTCAATTCTGTATTCCAATTAAGACAATTTACAGTATTTGCAATCAATGTTGCATGCATGTATCTTTGGTTATATACACTTTCATGTAACACATCCTCTAAGATGTTCTTCATCGTGCACTTTGAGAGAGATGCACTGCTCTGCTATATATGTGCGCAGCACATTTATTTTTATATCATATTTTATTATTATCATAAGGTGAGGTAGCATAAAAGTTAAATAATGGAATATAATGAATGTCCATTTCCCTATTAACGCTGATTGTAGAGATGATGGCTGTCTATGAGCAAGAAGTATGTTCATTGTATGTTCATTGGAAACGTTGATTGATTGATTGATTGATTGAAAAGTTTATTAACAGATTGCAGAATGGGTACAGTACAGTACAGCTCAATACATACAATTGTTAAGGGGATGCAGACCAGAGAAAGACTTTTGTCTTGTTTACATCAGGGTCCCCCATTTTCAATTCATCATATGACACACACGACATACAGATAGACAGTACTGCTACATCTATACATTTATGACATACCAGATTTGCAAATACAGTACTGTTTGTGATACAAAAAGTGTCCAGAAAAAGAGTGTATATACATTTGACGTAGAAATTGTACATTGGAGGAGGTTGGGTAGGTGGGGTGGGGTGGGGTGGGTGGGGCTGTACATTGGAGGTTGGGGGGGGGGGGGGGGTTGGGTGGGGGGGGGGCACTGTACACTGTACATTGGAATACTGACAAAGCCATACTTGGTCTTTACTGTACAACTGGGTTAGGACATTTGTAGGGGCCAGTTTCGAATTGCAGTCTCCCGTAGGTGTTCTTTGAGAGTGGTTTTGAAAGTGGGTAGGGATTCACATTCCTTTACAGCTTTGGGTAGGGCGTTCCACATTGATGTGGCATAATTGCGAAACGTGTTTAGTCCCTTGTTTGAGCCGAATCTGGGTTTAACATGATTTGTGGAGCTCCCTCTGGTGTTGTGATCGTGGTATTTACTGACCTTTGGGAAGTATTTTGACATGTACATGGGTACCTTTGTCGTGTAGTGTATCTTGTAGACCAGGCCTATTGCAAGTTGCTGTTAATGTCTGCAACACATAGATCATCACGTTTGTGCTCCTGTGTGTGAAAACGACATATCTAAATAAATGAGGTACATTTTCACGTATAGGACTATTACACTCTCACTTTGAAACAGTGAGAAAAGGACGTTTCTGATTATCATCCATTGAAACGCATGTAAATTGGAAGTCACTGCACGGGGTTTTTTGAGTCACTATTTACTTCCAACGGCTATTGTTTTGAAAACAATGAATAGTATTTGGATGACAATGAAAGAAAAACATGTCTACCATAACAGAGGAAGGAGTTCCGATAATTATCACACAGGACAATACGACTTTTATTTTCACAGTCATCAATAGACAAAATCAAACAGATGAGTTTAGAGAAACACCTACCGGATAACTACTAGTTCAAACCCGGCGAGAAATCCATAAAAGAGCATCGTTTGCAATTAATGACCAATAGACGGACCTATGGGTGAACCGGCGAGGACCCCGTGAGCGACTATGATGGTTATTCCGATATGGATTCACCGAGTGAGTAGAGAGGAGATGCCTTGATATGTTTTATATACAGCGCTCTATTAAAGGGCTATTTTGATGCTTTATGCACGGGACGAGGGCAGTTGGATGTTTTATCGCTCAGTTGGTCAAGTTGGTGCGTAAAGTTGGTGCGTAAAAAGCGCGCACCCAACCCATGAGGCTTGCGGGTTAATCATCAGCACGTAGCTCCGGGCGGGGAGGTAAATAAAAGCTTTAGCGATGCCGATGCAGTTTGCCAAAACACAGCAGTGATGCAAAAGGCTGATGATAGTTCATTGCTCGTTGTTAGCAGCAGCAGTAGAGGCTTTTGGAGACGGGTCGGCACCACAGGGGGCTCCTGGATACAACAAGGCGGACGAGCGCGATTCCATTTATGGTTTTGGAACTGATGGAAATGCATTTCGCTCTCGCCGATCAGGAGTACTCTGTGATGAACATATCGATTCGTCTTTTTTCACCATGTGTTTAAAATATGTGGCACTTATTTGCGAATGTTGCAGAAAACAATTAGAGGTAAGAGCTTTGATTTATTTGAACTACAGCAGTGGGGGGTGTTATGTACTCGTTTTTACCACAGCATATACACTATAAAAGCCTGTCTTATTTTTAATCATGTTTGAGTCATTTGGCGTTCTGGGCATAAACGCTGCTAGTTGTCAATTAATTTCATATAACCTTCTAATACGCGCGTGGACCGTCTTGATCAGCGTTGATGAGGAGAGAAGCGCGCTGGGTTTGCTGTTATGGCTAAACGGAGCGCATTACGCACACGTGTCTCCTCGTTGTTCGACATGATCATCACAGAACATAATATTCACATTATTTGACCACACTACAAGATATTTCCATTCAATGTTACTTGAGTGTTGCCCCCCCCCCTTTCGCGGTATTAATAAACACTTGTGAATTAAGTGGCACCGGTACGTTTGATTGATTGATTGATTGATTGATTGATTGATTGATTGATTGGTTGATTGATTGATTGAAAATTGTATTAACAGATTGCAGAATGGGTACAATACAGTACGGCTCAATACACACAATTGTTAAGGGGATGCAGACCAGAGAAAGACTTTCGTCTTGTTTACATCAGGGTCGGGTCCCCCATTTTCAATTCATCAGGACATTATATGACATAAGATATACAAATATACAGTACTGTTACATCCAGACATTTATGACATACCATATCTACAAATATACAGTACTGTTTATTAAGAGTACAAAAAGAGGTACTGTACATTGGAGGGGGTTGGGTTTGTCAGTAATGAAAATGGTACAGAGGCATTTGGAACCTTCTACTAATATATAGGCTAATTACCAGGACAATGTGTGTTCTGGTCATGTCCTTCTAGCATGACAGAGCAGACCGGAAAGGTGTGAAGCTGAATCTGCATTTTTAACAAGCATGAATAAGTGAAATACCATTATGCCTATGCATGACACAGCAGAAAGGAACAAGAGTTAACAGACTAATAACTCAGAAAGAGAGAGAGAGAATTTCCTGGCTCAGCAGGAAATTATGTCACACCTGTGTCACATGATTTACAGTCGGTCATTCACAACTTGGCAATTTTTCTTTGAAAAATTAAAGAGAACAGCTCGTCTGCAGCTTCACCGGGTGGCAAGTGACATGTGACTGCCTTGTCGGTCACTTCGCACCCACGACGCCGCACTGACTGTGGTCGCTTCAAGTTGCTGAAGTTGTGGCAACGGTTTTGTATTGTAAATACATTTTCAGTGGAATTCTGTTTGTGAGGGAAACCAAGTGTATTTCCTGCCGGCTATTGATGAGCAAATACGCGACCACAATAGGAAATAAACTCATTTAGAAAGTTGACGTTGTCATGTTAGAAAAGGCTATAGTCACTTTGCAGTCACGCAGAAGGACTTCTAGGAACACACCAACATTTTGGGAAATTATCTTATCATCGTCTCCAGAGAGAGACAAGAAGATAGATAGCAGTTTCCTCTCTGTGCGTTCAGTAGAAGCTATCTGGCTGCACGTTAGCCTAGCTTAGCACAATGAATGGAAGCGGACAGTGCCGGTTAGCCTTCGGGAGAGGTGTTAGTTGGACAATGCCTAGGCAAATATTTTTATTATTATTATTTTTTTCTCAGAAAAGCTCAGTAGCAGGACCTGTAAAAACAACTAAGACCACATACTAATTATAACCTTTTTCAACATGTTGATTCAGCATTTTGGAAGGTTGGACCCGTGTGTCAAACAGGGTTCCCGGAGGGACGTCTGAAATAGATTTCTCAATCAGCCTCAGTCACCTGGAATAGGTGGGAGACACACAGTCTACTCTCTCTTGCCTTTTAAACATTCAGCTGCCAAGTCACGGTGAATGAGTGATGAACGGAGCCATCGCATGGGTTCATCGGGCTGTGACCTTTCAGAGTTATCTGCCACGGCGTTGGCACTCCGCAAGGCACTATCACGGTGCCCAGGGACGTGCACAGGACTTTAGAGGGGCAGGTGCTCAAAGGCTGAAAAGGGCACTACACTTGTGTGTATATATTAACCGAGCGCGATTTTTAAGGGCCCTTTTCGGGCGGGGGGCCCCCTTTTTATGCTTTTTGGGGGGTTTTGGTGATCAAATATTGAATATTGAACTATAATAAGCAGTGCAGGAGCTCACTTATCCTTGAAAGACACTTTTATCACTGACTTAAAAGGCCCATACATCTCCATAAATGTTCAGGGGGGAGGGAATAAGTGCTTACCCTACAGACCCCAATAAGTGCTGTATATTCTGTATTGTTTAATATAAATGCATTTTTTATTCCAATCCCGATTTGTATTTGAGATTCCCAAATCCCATCGGACTTGACTTCTTCGTGTCCCTCAATGAGTGTAATACCAGCATTCAACTGTATGCGCCACAGCGGTTTCTATCATCATCATCATCACCACCCACGCTATGCATAAAATATATAGGTCCGCGGAGAGGCACGGTGAGGAGGCAGTGCAAACTGCAATGGAATATGGGGCATCTCTCTCTCTTTACCTAATATTTTGATTCTATCCTGACATTTTTCAGTTGGAAGGGCAGTCTATATGCGTAACGGTAAAAATAAAAAATAAATCCCTTCAAAAAGGGCACTTTTTTGATGAGGCTCAAAAAGGCAGGTGCTCAAGCACCCCTTGGCCTCTATGTGTGCACGTGCCTGACGGTGCCTCTGGAAGAGCTCCCAATTTACATCAACAACACCGGCTCTGTGCCTGATGTTCTCTGATGCGGTTAGCCTTCAGTCTGGCACCAGTCATGCACTGCCAACCTACCCATACAATAAGGAACTATAGTAAAACAGTAGTATTCCTGTAGTTGTAATTTTCTTTTCTCCATACACAGTTACACACTATAGAAATGCTATAGTAACTCACTAACCCTATGAATTATTTCTATGGCGAGTCCTTATGGTGTACATGAAGAAACACAGGAATAGTCCAACGCTAGTGACACACCATACAGTTCCCTGGTATTCCACTATAGAAATATTATGGTGAGTATTTCTGCGGTAAATCTCCATAGTCTGTGCAGGGAAAAAACACAGGGATTCTCTAGGTTTTTACTATCGTTTATTTTAGTATTGGGGTCGTGCCTGATGCTGTCAAAATACTTGTTACCTTTCACTTTGGCTCCGGCCCCAGACTGCTAACCTAACCCCGACCCCGTAGGCGGCATGCGACAGGCAGACGTGTCCGGTCCTCGGCATTGCAAGAGTAATCTCGTGTGTGTGTGTGAGGGTGTGTGTGTGTGTGTGTGTGTGAGGGTGTGTGTGTGTGTGTGTGTGTGAGGGTGTGTGTGTGCTCATGTTGACAGTGAGTGTTGTATGTGTGGGTGTAATGTATGTACACACAGTGGGGATTTATCCGCGCTCACGTAGGCCACGGCAGAGGTCAAGGGGTCAACTCTCAGATAATGCGATTGATAATCGCATTGATTGAACACTTTATTACCATTTTGATCGCCAGGGTTAAATTCATAATTTACCATCCCTCGCCAGCCCTATTTAACATGGAGAAGTTCCCCTTCTTTGCAGGGCTATAACTTTTTAAATTGTATTGCTAAATTGACATTACTATGGCCCATTCAACGTCCTATATCTATTGTTCAGGGTGTAGCAATGTTATACTTTTTCATTCACATATTCATACTAAAATACGGTCTAAGTATAAGTATGTTTTTATCGTTTTCTGCAGCTTTCTCCAGAACTTGATTTATAGTCCCAAATGCATTATATTGATGATGAAATACAGTTTGATAGGAATCTGTGCGAGATAAAAAATTTCAACTGGACGTGCTTCTAGGAGTTACTAAGTATGATCTGATGTTGACCGGATGGGCGGGGGGTCGTTTATAATTCCGTGGCCAACGTTATATCATTCATCTAGTGTGGGTGATATGATCATTAGAGCAGTTAGTAAAGAACACGTTGAAAAATAACGCTGGATCTTACCGTATCTTCCTCGCGCCGTTGGACGATGAGCGTGGAACTGAAATATTCCTATTATGGGATGTAGAAATATCCGATCCATTTCCAGGTTGTATAATAGTATATACGTCCAAATCATGTTGTTTATTGAGTTATTTGCAATCGATCGATATCCAGTGTGTCAAGATGGAGTCTCGCTAACGATAGCGAGTGCCCGGACGAAATATGGGTGAGCGCCACTTTCACCGCATCACTTCCTGTTTGGCCGTTGGAGAGTTGAGAGGGGCTCACCAGTACATATAATGTCTCCGGGGGAGAAATATGATTTCGATCACAGATTTTTGAAATATTGATATCAAAGACGCTGTCCAGCGTCTTCGGCAGAATAAGCATGGCGGGGAAAGACGCTGCCCAGCGTCTTCGGCGATTAAAGTGTTAACAGATTGCAGAATGGGTACAGTACAGTACAGCTCAATACACACAATTGTTAAGGGGATGCAGACCAGAGAAAGACTTTCGTCTTGTTTACATCAGGGTCCCCCCACAAGGACTGGAAGCAGTAGGGATCAGTTAGCCTAGCTTAGCACAAGGACTGGGAGCAGTTAGCCTAGCTTAGCACAAGGACTGGAAGCAGTAGGGAGCTGCTAGCTAAGCTCTGTCATAAGTGAAGAAATATAACTTCCAACAACTCCAAAACTGACACCAAGGTGTGTGTGTGTGTTGGTGTGTGTGTACATTGTGTTGTTGTGCTGGGTCAGATGGCAGGATGGTAATCAGTGAGCCTTGTTCAGAGAGGCGTGTAGAGAACACACTACGAACACACTACGTCACACAAACACTTGTGGAGCAATTAGCAGACTGAAAGTGCAGGGAGCGCACGTGAGAACGCATAGGGGGATTGTGACGAGAAAGACCCACGCGGTGTGAGGCGGACGTGTGGTCCTAAACACACAGACTCATCCTACTTGCAGGAGGCGGGGGAAGGAGGCGCGGCATGGGGGTTAAGCCGATTATCCTACTGACCTCTTAAAGGGACACACAAAATAAATAAACAAGCTGACTTTTCATGTCCACATGTATTCCAAAACTACAAACTGTCTTGAACAAATGTTTTGAGAGTTATTATAGTTGAAGAGTCGGAAGGTGAGTAGTTTTTAATTTTTTTTTATTTGAAGTCTTTATTTCGAACATGCAATGAATACAACAAACAATAACAAAAAAGAAAAACAACTCAATCTGCATGTTCGAAAAGGAGTAGGAAGAAGTATACACTTATTTAATCCTACCCCTTTTCCACTACTCAAATGAGTGTACTATTTTAAACATAAAAAAGAAAAGAAAAAAATATATATATATATGCAAAACAAAAAACAAAAACTATATATGTATAAAATAAAATAAAATAGAAAACAAAATAAAAATGTAAACACCCGTGAATATCAAGTCCCTTCCTCATCCCTGTACCTTGTGAACATAATTTCCTTATACATCAGTTTGAATTGTCTCATGTTTGGACATTGCTTTAGCACCACATTTAGACTGTTCCACAGTTTCACTCCACATATTGAGATGCAGTGTTTTCTCATGGTAGTGCGTACGTTTAGCACCTTTAAATTGTGTTCTCCCCTCAGATTATAACACCCCTCCCTATCAAAGAACAATTCTTGAATGTTTCTTGGAAGTGCATGACTTTTTGCTTTATACATTAATTGTGCCGTTTTAAATTCCACAAGATCATTTAAAGGGGAACTATTTTACTATTTCTTTCACTATTTGGGCACTTTTACACAATTCCTGTGAGTCTATGGAACACCTCTGTAATATATATATATTTTTTTATTCATTGTTTTGTATTTCTAATCAAGTCCTCAAAAACAGCATTTTTCTACCTCAAGATCTTGAGCTGTTTTGAGCCTGGGCTCCTAAACCACTGCGCTATACGGCCCCGCCTGAACATTAACATGCAGCTGTGTCTTTATGACATCACATATAAGGCACATTTTCAAATGACTCAGTTCAGTGAGGGTGAATATTGTGAGAGGAGAATTGTAAGAATGCGCCAATATGAGAATTTTGAGACATAGATCATATTAATATAAGTTCACATAGCTAGGAAACAATGCTAAACACTCAAAAAGGCCATTTATAAGATAGTTCCCCTTTAACTTCAATGTCTTTGACTCCAGAAACAATATGTTAGTGTGATCACGATAACCTGCAATGTGAACTATCCTTATGGCCCTTTTTCAAGTTTCAAGTTTCAAGTTTCTTTAATAGTTGTCATACAGAAGTACAGAATACTTTCATACAAAATGCTTCTTACTGTTACGCTCCAGAGACTGTGCTAGACAAGATAGTATCAAATAACATAATATAGCATGTAATTTAGAAGAAGAAAATGAGGTCACAGTGTTCGGTATAGACATATGTACAATGTTCTGAGTTACCATATAATATACAATACTATGCAGTGTACTAATGTACAGTACTATCTAGTGCAAAGCAGAAATGGGATGAGGTACAATTTAGGTACAATTTACAGTAAGGTGTACGAGTTGTAGTGCAATCCTTCATCAATAAATATAAAGTGTGGGGAGTGGGTGCTACAGTGTGTTTGTTTAAAGTGGGTGTGTGCTATAAAGTGTGTGGAGTGGGTGCTACAGTGTGTTTGTTTAAAGTGAGTGTGTGCGTGTGGATGTGTGTGCTATGTGCGTTTGGTGGTTGTTGTTGTGTAGTGTTCATTCATTGTTCGTTTAGCAGCCTGATGGCCTGGGGATAGAAGCTTCTTCTGAGTCTTTCTGTGCTCGCCTTGAGACTCCGGTATCGCTTGCCTGACCGCAGCAGTTCAAAGAGGCAGTTGTTCGGGTGACTGGAGTCTTTAATGATTCTCTTAGCCTTGCCCTTGCAACGCTTGTTGTAAATGTTCTGGAGGGTGGGGAGCCCCCCTCCAATTGTGCGTTGGAGTATAAAAAGTGGTTGTAGTGTAGACTTATAATTGTTTCCCCAGACTTCAGCACAGTAATTTAAATATGGTAAAACTAGTGAACAGTAGAGAATGTAGAGTGATTTTCTATCCAGGATGTGCTTTACTTTACTCATGACTGAAATGCTTCGTGAGAGTTTAGATTGGACATGTTTTATGTGAGGTTTCCAACAGATTTTATGGTCTATTATTACACCTAGGAATTTATTTTCATAAACTCTTTCAATAATCACATCATTTATTTTAACATGTACCTGAGTATCCAATCTACAGTTTCCAAACAACATAATTTTAGTTTTGCTCAAGTTCAATGATAATTTGTTTCTATCAAACCATTCCTTCAATTTCTTCATTTCAGATGTGATTACCTCTAAAAGCTGCTGGACATTCTCACCAGAAAAAAAAAGATTAGTGTCATCCGCAAATAAAATACATATAAATATATTGGATACTTTACATATCTTGTTAATGTACAAGATGAACAGTTTTGGACCCAACACTGACCCCTGGGGGACACCACAAGCAATGTCCAAACATTCAGATTTATAATCTCTCATTGTCACAAATTGTTGTCTTTTATTTAGATAGCTTCTCACCCAGTCCAATACTACCCCCCTGATCCCATATCTCTCCAATTTCCTGATTAATATATCAGTTTTGGGATAGGTGTGAGATTATGGGTAGAATAAATCATCTTTTGTTTCGTTGTGATTGTGAACCACTGCTTTAACACTAAAACCACTGGCCTAGCACCCTTCCTTGGAATGCTGTGGGGTCAAACGAGTCACGACCCGGCAGAATAAAGCCTTTGCGGAAAGTTTGCAAACCGTTTGTTCGAGGGACAAAAGCAAACAGAGCAGGGCAATCAGGAAACACTGGCTTGGTTGATTTGACGGTCAGTCCTCCTCTGAGCTCTCAGTGAATGAGGGAGAGGAGAGGTTGGGGGGAGAGGCGGCTACAGTATAATGTGGCCAAAAACCGCGAGAGACTAGATGCCCTAATGTGGTGAACATAACCCAGAATGCCTTGCAGTCCGAGGAAGACAGAGCCACGTTGAGATGCTTTTAACACACTATGTTTGGTCATAGACCCTCTTTGTGATTGTCACATTACTAGAGCTAGCCACTAGCATGCTAGTGAAATAGACTCGAGCCATTTGACTGTAGTTAGCAAAGCCAAGACACATAGCATGCTAGTGAAACAGACCCATTTGACTGTAGTTAGCAAAGCCAAGACACATAGCATGCTAGTGAAACAGACCCATTTGACTGTAGTTAGCAAAGCCAAGACACATAGCATGCTAGTGAAATAGGCCCATTGATTTGACTGTAGTTAGCAAAGCCAAGACACATAGCATGCTAGTCGCCAGGGGTGTAAAGTACTTGAGTAATTGTACTTTGTTACAATACTTAAGTACTGTTTTTGGGGATTTGTACTTTACTCAAGTATTATTAGGTTTGTATACTTGTACTTTTACTCAATTACATTTCAGAAAAAAAAAACATACTTTCTACTCCTTACATTTAAAATGCAGACCTACAGGGCGGCTAAGTGGCGCAGTGGGCAAGGCGCTCGCCACTAGTGCAGGAGATGCTGGGTTCGAGCCCAGCTCTCGGCATTGCTACCAGCTTGGCTGGTCGTTCATACTAACACAATTGGCAGTGTTAGGGGTGGGAAAGCTGGTGGGTGGGTCCTGGTCGTTGTAAACAGTGACTCCTACAGTTCGGTCGGGGCGCATGCTCAGCGAGGAAAGGATCTAAGGGGGGTAGTGTGATCCTTCCACACGTTACACCCTCTCAGTGAGAGTCCGTGCTGCCAGGTGAAAAGAAGCGGTTGATTGGCTACACATGTGTCGGAGGAAGCATGTGATAGCCTCCACTCTCCCAGACCGACCGTAGGGGGTAGGTGCGCAGCGACCAGGAAGGGGATTGGGAATTGGCATAACGACTAACATTAGGATGAGAGAAAAATGGAGGAAAAAGGAGAGGGAAAAAGATAAAAAAAAAAATAATGCAGACCTACAAAGTATAAAGTACAAATCTCTCAGGTCCAACCATTTTAATTAGTATATTTGTTTCTGAATAACGTTAACGTTATTAATACTGCGGCCGCTCTTTATTTAAAAACAGCCAATCAAATCCCCATCAATGGAAAATGAACCCGCCCCCATACCCATGCTGATTGGTCCTTGTGCAAGACTAGAAAGCGGGGATCTTTGATTAAACACCTGCTATCAGAAGAATAGACAGTCAGAAAAACTTTTACTCAAGTGTGTTTTTAGCCAGATACTCTGACTTTTACTTGAGTAAGATTCTGAGACGGTACCCCTACTTTTACTTAAGCATTACATCACGCGCAGGAGTGGATTGTGAAAATTAGACCATGCCTAGGGGTGGTCGTTAGACCCCCCTAGGCATGGTCTAATTTTCACAATCCACGACTACAAGTGGTGTAATGCTTTTATACAACTGGCACATTCATCCAACCTTATTGCTATACAATAAACACACATTAATTGAAGATTTATTGAAAAAACCATCCGCCAGAAAAAGTAGTTCCCAAAAAAGAAAAAAAGAGAAGTTGCCTCCATGTGGAAGCAGCTCGGAAGTGCATCCAACTGTTCTCAGTAGGACATCCAACAAACTAACACATCCAACTGTCTCTCAACTAAGACATCCAACAAACTTACACATCCAACTGTCTTTCAACTAAGACATCCAACAAACTAACACATCCAACTGTCTTTCAACTAAGACATCCAACAAACTAACACATCCAACTGTCTTTCAACTAAGACATCCAACAAACTAACACATCCAACTGTCTTTCAACTAAGACATCCAACAAACTAACACATCCAACTGTCTTTCACCTAGACATCCAACAAACTAACACATCCAACTTTTCTTTAGTTTTTAACCTACTTTCTATAGAACTTCATTCTTAGATGCTTCTATAGAAAGTAGGTAAAACAAATTAAAAAAAGTTTTCTTTGCCTTATAGGGAAAAAAAAATTTCTTCGCCCTATTTTATTTAAAAAAAAATGTAAACATACTTTCTATAGAAGCAGCTGGGAGGTGCGCTGTTTTAAGTGAGCGTGGGTTATTGAATTGATTGATTGCTAATTTTATTACTGTCCGCCTTGTTTCCAACTGGTTAAGTTTAGGCCCTCTTTCGAAGTTGGTTAAGGTTAGAGTTTGGAACCCGGGCTGGTGGTCTATTGCCCTGCTCTAAAGACAAACTCTAACCTTAACCAACTTGGAAAGAGGGCCTAAACTTAACCAGTTGGAAACCAGGCGGACAGTAATAAAATTAGCAATCAATCAATCAATCAATCAATCAATTCAATAGGCCATGCTCACTTAAAACAGCGCACCTCCCAGCTGCTTCTATTGAAAGTAGGTAAAAAAAAGAAAAATTATCAATTTAGCAATTAATCAATCAATCAATCAAATCGCGCAATTTTTATTTTGTTCCACAATGACTCATGACCCATCAATTACATCATCCAACATTGTTTAAGCAACTAAGACATTCGCCGTGACAGAATCGTTTTCCATTTAGTCGTTATGACGCTATCAACATATCCATTCAGTCCACCCTCACTTAAAACAGCGCACCTCCCAGCTGCTTCTATAGAAAGAAAAGAAAAAGAAAAAAATTGCAATTGATCAATCAATCAATCAATTTGTGCGATTTTTATTTTGTTCCACAATGACTCATGACCCATCAATTACATCATCCAACATTGTTTAAAAAACTAAGACAGAATCGGTTTTTATTTAGTCGTTATGATCAACCAGAGGAGAGAGAAATATAATAGTTAGTAAAAGCACTATATAAGCTCAGAACACAGCTCAGAACACAACACAGCTCAGCACACAGCTCAGAACACAGCTCAGAACACAGGACACCTCAGAACACAGCTTCATCTAACGAGGCGTCGCAAGGTTTAACTGAGGCTAACGTTAACATGATGGCACACACACAGTGGCACACCCTCCACCAGAGCAAGGCCAGAGAGAGAGAGAGATAGAGAGAGAGAGAGAGAGAGAGAGATGAGTCTGTGGTCCAGACAGAGAGAGAGAGAGAGAGAGAGAGAGAGAGAGAGAGAGAGAGAGAGAGAGAGAGAGAGAGAGAGTCTGTGATCATCCAGACAGAGAGTCTGTGGTCCAGAGAGAGAGAGATGAGTCTGTGGTCCAGACAGACAGAGAGAGAGAGAGAGAGAGAGAGAGAGAGAGAGAGAGAGAGTCTGTGGTCCAGACACACAGAGAGAGAGAGAGAGAGAGAGAGAGAGAGAGATAAGCAAGACAGCTAAGATGAGCCCCTAAAGGATATTCAACTTTTAATGGAAGAACAAAACAGAAGGAAAAGATAACTTCACAAAGGCAACATGAATATACATAGATCCAAAAGGACAAAGATCAACACAATCCAAAGAGAAGAGGGTCTATACAGAGAAAACAAAGTAGCAAGGAGCCAACGGCCGACATCAGCTAAAGAGTCTAACTGCAAATAGAGTGGCCAGGTACTGACGCTAGCTCGACAGAACGTTAGCTACGACAGCTAGCCGGCCCGCTTGGCTCAATATAACGTTAGCTACGACAGCTAGCCGGCCCGCTTGGCTCAATATAACGTTAGCTACGACAGCTAGCCAGCCCGCTTGGCTCAATATAACGTTAGCTACGACAGCTAGCCGGCCCGCTTGGCTCAATATAACGTTAGCTATGACAGCTAGCCGGCCCGCTTGGCTCAATATAACGTTAGTTACGACAGCTAGCCGGCCCGCTTGGCTCAATATAACGTTAGCTACGACAGCTAGCCGGCCCGCTTGGCTCAATATAACGTTAGCTATGACAGCTAGCCGGCCCGCTTGGCTCAATAATAACGTTAACTACGACAGCTAGTCGGCCCGCTGGCTCCACATAACGTTAGCCAACATAACGTTAGCCACGATAGCTAGCCGGCCCGAGAGAGAGAGAGAGAGAGAGAGAGAGAGAGAGAGATATCTCCACGGCGGGAATAGAATAGAGTGCATTAAAAACTCACCAAACGTCCAAGAGGAAGGAGACAACCGTGGAGTTGATGAAGTTCATCTGCCGAATGACCGTCCTCTTCATCTTGGCATAACCTCCAATGCTGCACGCGCTCTCTCTAGGTTAGCTAACGCTAGTTAGCCTTTAGCTAAGGTACTAGCCGACATGGCTATCCCGACTGAACCACACGTTAGCACTCGATATTATAACATAGCTAAAGCTAACTAGCTGTCCCTGCCTTTAGCTAAGCCGACATGGCTAGCCTGACTGAACTTTCTAACATGCAACAACTTTTGTCTTCAGTCCATCTGCCGAACGACCGTCCTCTTCGTCTTGGCTGGCATAACCTCCAATGCTGCACGCGCGAAATAGTCAGACGCAGCTGACGCACGCCGGCCGGCTGTACACATGTAACCCCTCCCTTCGTTGAAACTGAATCTGCTGCAGAGCCTCAGAGCTCCAATAGTGTATCTGCAGAGCCGCAGAGCCAGGAACAAGTCAGACACATTCTACAAACGTGTGTAATGTGAAATATATAAGTATATAAGCAAAACTAGATTTTAGCTCTGTGATGAAAAAGGGCCTCGCGGGAAGGGGGGCCTCGCAAAAAAAAAAAAAATAATAATAATAATAATAAAAAAAAAAAAAAAAAAAATATTGTGCGAGGCCCCCCTTCCCGCGAGGACCTGTGCGACCGCACTGCTCGCACACCCCCTAAGGCGGCCCTGGCTATCAACATATCCATTTGTAAAGATTATTGTCCGGCCATCTTGTTTTTTTCTACAAAGTCGCACGGCGGAGTGATAGTAATTCGGTTGTGGGCGGGTCATGGGACCAAGAGCGTGGGATTATGAAAAATAAATACGTGTAAATTGACTGTTTCAGCCAATCAGAATCGAGAAATTTGCATGCCGTTGTATAATTAAGTATAATTTCTGGGTACTTTTTACACCCCTGCTAGTCGCTAACGTTAGCACTGGGTTCCGATGCTGTGTTGTATCAAATAGAACAACAAATGTAATTAAATCACTGTAGCGTTGTCCAGCTAACACAGCTAATGTTAACTCGCTAACTGCAGTCTAATGGGTCCATTTCACTAGCATGCTAGTGGCTAGGTAGATAGCTCAGCTTCAATCATAAGTTATAACAGTTTGAGACCCACAAAAGACGTATAGTAAGACAACTGTAATATAGCCTTTATTTTCAGATGGGCCATTACCTCATTCACTGCTAACGACAAGTATACTTGTTATTGGGTACCAATCGTTGAACGCCAACAACGAGCATACTCGTTATTTGATCGTTATTTCTTTTATTCAATATGTCTATTCATTACAGGCACATGGACTCAGGGTTAACATGGGGAATCAGCCTGATAATGTAAAAGTGCAATACCGGCCGCATCACGCTAGACGGCGGTATCGAGCACCCTTTATACCCTTGTATCTTTCTCTGTGGGATGGCAAAATGTCTCCGGTTTCATGTTTCCTTGTCGGGCGAGGGCAGCCGTTCTGCCGGTTCCATCGAAGCGCATCAAATAACCCCGATCGATATGTTGTGGTGGATTATGCCGTGGGCCAAATGGACATTGGATATACCAGATGGCGATCAAACAATTGGAATATTATTTTTGGAATACTCCCGATCACAGGTAAGAATGATCTGACGTCAATTTTAGCTTGATCCTGCAATGCTTTTACACCGATCGGGCTGATAAGCGTTTTTAGTGTTCAATGCGAATGCCATTACTGAGAATCAAATAATCAGAAACGACCCCCCCCCTTTCATGCATTCATGATGGAACATAATAGCTATGATATAGATTTAATTTTGGGATAATAGCGTATACAGGCAAGAAATGGCAACGTCTATAGTGGAATCGACGTATAGGGCTTTAACTCAGGCTTGAATTACCCTAGACCACTCTAAAACCATACTTATATTCACCACGGTATAACACTGGAACGTATGGATGGAAAAATGAATTCTTTCTCACATATTGAACGATAGATAGGTGATGTCAAATGGGCCATAGTATTGTATCCATAGCTATAATATAGAATATAGTTATAGCTCTACAAACAAGGTGACTTAGTCCTATATTTTAAAGCATGGCAATGCGACCACAGGGCCATGGCTAATCCCCGGCGCTGAATGAGTTAGGTTAGTTAGTTAGTCTATGACTGTAGTACATGTGCTAAAAGCATTTCGGCCTGGCTCGTTCTTCGCTAACTGCAAGGCATTCTGGGTATGTTCACCACATTAGGGCATCTATCTCTACCTCTGAAAACCACAGCGGTTAAGGGCAAGACAGGATCTAACTTTTTAAATTCTAAAATAAAAAAATTCTAAAATTTAAAAGTCAAGGATGCTGAGGAAGAAATGCCATCCGTGGGGTTAAGTGCAGGTTTAATTAGACATGCCCGGCACATCTTTCCTCAAGTCACTGCTGGAATTGATTTATCTCAAACCTGGCCTCTTTCCTTGAGCCTCCAATCACGGCTGTCGCTTCCCTGGTTGAATGATTTCTGCAGTGACTTGAGGAAAGATGTGCCGGGCATGTCTAGTTAAACCTGCACTTAACCATTTCACTACCACACTACAAAATGTTAACTCTTTCACTACCACACTACAGAAGGTTAACCCTTTCACTACCACACTAGAGAAGGTTAACCTTTCACTACCATACTACAGAGGGTTAATCATCCTGACAGGCAATATCACCTCCTGGTTTGGGAATAGCACCGCACAAGACCGTAGCAGACTACGCACAATGGGAGGTGGGCTTCCCACTCTCCAAGACATTTACAACAAGCGTTGCATGAGGAAGGCTAAGAGAATAATCAAAGACTCCAGCCACCCAAACAACTGCCTCTTTGAACTGCTGCGGTCAGGCAAGCGATACCGGAGTCTCATGGCAAGCACAGAGAGACTCAGAAGAAGCTTCTATCCCCAGGCCATCAGGATGCTAAATGAACAATAACACTGTGAACAATAACACTATGTAACACAAACCATCAAATACACTCACAGCACACACATCCACACACACACACTCACTTTAAACAAACAACTCACTGCAGCACCCACTTTACCCACTTTAGACACTCAACACACTTTATATTTATTGGTAAAGAATTTGCACTACAACTCATACCTCATTACACCTTACTGTAAATTGTACCTAAATTGTACCTCATCCCATTTCTGCATTGTACTGTATATTGTATTGTAACTCAGTTACTTTTCTACTCTGCTTTTAATATTGTATATATGTATATTGAACACTTTTGTCTACGTACTTGACTTCTATTTTATACTTATTATACTTATTGTATACTTATCTATTTTTATCTAGCACAATCTCTGGAGCAAAACAGAAAGAAGCATTTTATATAAAAGTATTCTTTATTTTTGTATGACAACTAATAAAGAAACTTGAAACTTAACCATTTCACTACCACTTACAGAAGGTTAACCCTTTCACTACCAAGTACCACACTACAGAAGGTTAACTCTTTCACTGCCAAGTACCACACTACAGCAGGTTAACCCTTTCACTACCACAGTACAGAAGGTTAACCATTTCACTACCACACTACAGAAGGTTAACCCTTTCACTACCACACTACAGGCAGTTAACCCTTTCACTACCACACTACAGAAGGTTAACCCTTTCACTACCACACTACAGATGGTTAACCCTTTCACTACCATACTGCATAAGGTTAACCCTTTCACTACCAAACTACATATGGTTAACCCTTTCACTACCACACTACAGATGGTTAACCCTTTCACTACCATACTGCATAATGTTAACCCTTTCACTACCACACTACAGATGGTTAACCCTTTCACTACCACACTACAGAAGGTTAACCATTTCACTACCACACTACAGAAGGTTAACCCTTTCACTACCACACTACAGGCAGTTAACCCGTTCACTACCACACTACAGAAGGTTAACCCTTTCACTACCACACTACAGATGGTTAACCCTTTCACTACCATACTGCATAAGGTTAACCCTTTCACTACCAAACTACATATGGTTAACCCTTTCACTACCACACTACAGATGGTTAACCCTTTCACTACCATACTGCATAATGTTAACCCTTTCACTACCACACTACAGATGGTTAACCCTTTCACTACCACACTACAGAAGGTTAATCCTTTCACTACCACACTACAGAAGGTTAACCCTTTCTTTACCACACTACAGAAGGTTAACCCTTAAACTACCACACTACAGACGGTTAACCCTTTCACTACATTTACATTTACATTTAGTAATTTAGCTGACGCTTTTATCCAACGCGACTTACAAGTTCTGTACGACAAGACAGCAGGAATGGTACAACTCTATCAGCTGAGTAACAATGTTCATCAAAGTGTTGCGTGTTACAGTGTAGGTTAGTTTATTAGGACAAGTGCATGACAGTAAGGTTAGTCAGGGTTAGTTTTTTTTTTTTTTTTTATCAAATTTTTTTTTTTTTTTTTTTTTTCCAACATGAAACAAAACATATCACAATACAACAACAACAATACATAAAAAGACTTCCCAAGACAGTAACTCAACACCACATGACAAGACAACAACTGATACAACTGTACAGTGATCATCCTAACATGGACACTCGCTCGTTCTCTCCCCCCCCCCTCCCCCCGCTCACCCCAGGACCTCAACATGAGTCACACTCATAATACATCACAATACATCACTCAGCAAAAAAAAAACAAGAATCAAAACAAACATTTCCAAACTTATATGCGTTCCCTCAACTTTGCCACTGTAGCCAACCAAATTACGATATCAGATTCCCTAACCCCTATAACACGTGCCGTGGATATCTCCAAATAGATCACGTCAAGGTAGGTGAGAAACCATACAGTCTATCTGGATGAAACCAACGTGAGGCAATACATTTTTTTGCGGCTGTGAGGCCGGCCAAAATGAGTTTTTTCACCTGTATAGAGGTCGGTAATTTAGAGAGATCATTCAGTAATAATACAGCAGGAGATACAGGTATGGTTAGAGAGAAAATGTCTGAGAGCTGATATGTAACATTTTCCCAAAAAATCACAACAGGAGGGCATTCCCAGTACATATGCATAAATGTACCTGTGGCGCCATTTGGACACAAGGTACATAGAGAGTCAGGTCTGAGACCCATTGAATTCAATCGTCTAGGGGTTAAATAAGTCCTGTGAATAAAATTTAGATGAATCTGTTGGTGATCTGGGTTGTGTGAGGATAACCGAACATTTTCCCAGACTGCATCCCAATCAAAATCTACATCCAACTCCGGAACATCCTTTCTCCAAATCGTATCCAGGGGGAGCTCTTTATACGAGGTCATGAGTAAATGGCGATAAAAATCAGAGACAAAGCCTCTCGATGTCTCCTTGTCATAAAAGAACTTGTGAAAGCGGTGATGCACTAGTGGAGCATCCCATGGCACGCCATGAGCCTTCAGAGCTGCTCTTATTTGTAAATAAAAGAAAAAGGAGGTTCCGGGGAGATCATATCCGTTGGATATATCCTGGAAAGATCGGAGGCCAGAGTTATCAAAGATATCCCTCAATGTGTGGATACCTTTCTTTTCCCATCTAGGGTACCTAATAAGTTGTTGTTCAATAAGGAGAAGATTGTTATTAAATAGAGGGGAATGCGTGTGCCATTGATGGCGGTTTGTACCCACTTTCTGAGTGTCACGCCAAGTTTGGATCACATGTGTGATTAAAGGGCCAAATCTTAATTTACATTGTTTAATTGATATGTTGGTATACACAATATCCTAAAGTCTATATGGGGACACCAACTTCTCCTCCAATGGTCGCCAAGATACAGCTGCTTGAGCATCAAACCAAGTGATCAAAGGTCTCAGAGAGAAAGCCTGAAAATAATATTTAAAGTCTGGAAATGCTAAGCCCCCATCGAGTTTACTCCTTTGGGCAGTTGATCTCTTCAAGCGCGGGCGTTTATTGTTCCAAACGAATTTATACGAGGCAGAGTGCAATTTCTGCTAGTAACCAACAGGAGGAGGTAACGGGAGCATGGAGCTGATAAAGTTAATTCTGGGTAAAATATTCATTTTAATTATTGACGCACGGGCCTGTAATGAATTTTTTTATTTGGACCATCTGTTAAAGTCATTCGTAATCCTGTCACCCAAGCTGGAGTAATTATACCTTACCGTCTGGCCAATAGTGGGGAATATTTCAATCCCGAGACATTTAAAGTGCTCCACCATAAGCATGTTTGCCGGTAAGATGGTAGCCTTCGCTGGCTCATTAAGTGGAAGAAAAGCAGATTTTGGCCAGTTGATCTTAAAGCCGGACAGGCTGCCGAATTCATCTATCACGCCGAGCAGATGAGGTAGAGAGACGGAGGGATTTTGCATAAACAGGAGTACATCATCTGCGTATAAGCTAATATGATGATGTGTGCCCTGAATTGAAATAGGAGACATAATTTGGGATTGTCTTATGTATTGAGCTAGGGGTTCGAGGGATAAAGCGAAGAGTCCGGGACTAAGAGGACAACCCTGTCTAGAAGAACGCGAGACAGAGAGTGGCGAACATAACTTTCCTGTTAAGATCATGGCCGAAGGCTCAGTGTATAGAACTTTGATCATATGAATGAAACTCTCACCCAACCCCATCCTTCTGAGAACTGCCCATAAGTAAGACCACTCCAATCTGTCAAATGCCTTCATTGCGTCCAAGGATATGACCGCTGTAGGGGCTGCAATATCCTTGCTGGCATTAATCACGTGCAGTAACCGTCTGATGTTGTCAGTAACCAGGCGGCCTCTTATGAAGCCGGTCTGATCAGGGTGAACTAGAGATGTCATGTGCTTTTGAAGTCTGGTGGCTAGAACCTTGGCATATAGCTTAAGATCGGCTCCGAGGAGACTTAGGGGCCTGTAGCTGCCACATTCGGTGGGGTCCTTATCCTTCTTGAGTAAAACAGATATAAGCGCCATATTGACATCTCTAGAAAAATTGCCCTCTTTGATTGAGTGTAAGATCATTGAGAGTAATAAGGGGCCGAGTACATCCCAGAATCCAAGATAGAGTTCCGGTGGAATGCCGTCCCATCCGGGAGCCTTGCTCCGTTGCATATCCGCAATCGCCTCTCTAAGTTCAACCAGCGTGATAGGTGCAGCTAACAACCTAGCACTATCTTCTGAGATCTGTGGTAGATTGATTTGATCAAGAAAATCCTCCAGCTTGGTATGATCAAAGACCACCTCTGACTTGTACAGATTGGAATAAAAACAGCTAAATGTATCATTAATCTTTTTTGGGTTGGTGGTTACTTCCCCCTGTTGGTTCTTAATGGAAGGGATATCCGCAAATTGCTCACTGGCACGTATCTTCATAGCTAATAGGTGACTAGGCCTGGAGGCGTGAAAGTAGTAGTGCTGTCTTGTTCTGTGCATCTGAAATTCAGATTGTTGTCTTAAAATGGAGTTAATCTCTTTTTTCACTACCTTAATTTGAAGCTCCAGTCGATTAGAGTAGTTGTGCTGCAAGGAAGAGATCAACATGGCTTGAAGCTTTTCCAGTTCCTCTAGCTTGGAGAGACGTCCCTTGCGGAGATTAGATGCAAAGAGAGTAGTGTTACTTCTGATAAATCCCTTAACCGAATTCCATAGGATTCTGGGGTCCTGTACAGAGCCAACATTAAACTGTAGGAATTCAGTGAGCTTCTCTTTAAATTGCAAGTTAAACTCTCTGTTTTTCAGAAGTGTTGAGTTAAAACGCCATCTAGGGGCACGGGATGTTATTTTACTGAGTGAACCTTTGAGGAGGATACCTTTGTGGTCTGAGAGTGCTATGGGCACTAAGTCAACATCAAAGCTATCAAAGAGATGTGGGGAAGAAAAAACATAATCAATTCTGGAAGAGGTCTTATGTCTCGACGAGAAGAAGGAATAATCCCTCGCAGATGGGTTCAGCGAATGCCACATATCAATTACCCCTGTGTCCTTAGACCAGGCCTGTAGGGCTGTGGTAGCTTGCTTCTGATCAGAGTTTTCCGCGTGATTGGATCTATCGATCAATGGATCCCAAACTGCATTAAAATCAGCTCCTACTATTAAAGAGTAATCAGGTAGTTTCAACATAGCTGAAGTTAGTACAGCATAAAAGTTAGCGTCATACAAATTAGGGGCGTATGCAGAAATCAGCGCAATTTTCCGGTTAGAGCATTCTATTTTAGCAATAGTGATTCGACCATTTGCATCAGACCACACATATAACAGTTTAATATTCAAATTTTTCTTCGCCACTATGGCTACCCCTCGGGTCTTGGTGCCAAAAGAAGAAGAACTTATGTTATGATAAAATGTATTTGCCAATTTTGCATTATCCGCCAATAAAAGATGAGTTTCACTCAGCAAAGCCAGATCCACTTGCTTCCTCTTTAGCCACGTTAGTACACTGCGTTTATGTGGTATATTGAGACCCCCTGTATTCCAGATCAGGATATTCAAATTAGCCATAGTCTAAAAGGGATGCAGTCTGGTTGAATGTAATTCGTTTGGAGTAGAAAACTATAATAGATACATATTCACTTGTTAAGGTTCCATTGAGTACCGAGCGTGAGCGTGAAAACAAAAATAAAACAGAGCGAGTCGACTGAAAAGAAAAACAAAAAACACAATCCCCCATTCCCTCCCCCCTCCCCCCCACTACTATAACTTCTCCTATCCGGAGATTAAGCTGCATCCCACCTGGTCGTCTGCAAACTAAAACGCAAACAGCCAGGTAAAAAGCAGACTTCCTTCTCAATGGCTACACGCCACGCTCCCACAACAGTAACAAAAAAAAGTATAATTAAATGCCTCTAAAAGGTAGAGAGGAGAACAAAAAAATAATAATAATAATAATAACAATAATAATAATAATAATAATAATAATAATAATAATAATAATAATAATAATAATAATAATAATAATAATAATAATAATAATAATAATAATAATAATAATAATAATAATAATAATAATAATAATAATAATAATATCAATAATTATTATTATTATCATTATTGTTAAACCGTAGTGGTTTAATTAAGTTTAAACAAAGAGTCCTAGAACAGGATCAATAGTAATGTTAATGTTAAGATAGAGATATATAAACATATATGCACATACACACACACACCTACAACTGCATGATAGCAGAATGATAACAAATGGGCAGCACATCCTGCAAACTGGGGAGGGCGCAACATTGACTATTAGTCTATTGTTTCTTAAAGTTTGTTCTTAAAACTCAGAGCAGAGGGTACCTGCCAATGTACAGTTTCCTCCCCCTCAAATGTATGTATTCTCCTGTATGTCATAAATGTATGGTTGCCGCAGCACTATATATCTGCATGTAACAAACGTTTATGAATTAAGATTTGAAAATGAAAATGAAGCTAAATAAATTAAATGCATTCCTACATGCTGCACATACATACGCTGTAAATGGGCTTTTGGGTGAAGTAATAATAAGTGCATGCTTACACCTGCAGCCCAAGCATATACGCAAAAAAATATATACAGAAAGAAAAAAGAAAAATACTTTAGATGAAAGAATAAATGCTGTATTCATGTTGCACTTACAAATGCAGTGGGGCTTTAAGCTAAATAAATTAAATGCATTCCTATACATGCTGCAAAGTTGTAAATGGGCTTATGGGTGAAATAATAATAAGTGCATGCTTAAACTGTGCATTCACACACACACACACACACACACACACACACACACACACACACACACACACACACACACACACACACACACTGCACGAATGCATGTGCACTCACACACATTCATGCAGCCATGTGCATGCATTTGCAAGCCTAACACCACCCTAATTGTCAAAAAAAAAAACTTGCATACTTGGAGCCAATAACATGATGGCCACATGTAGCCTATAAAGTACATGTCCACAGTATATGCTCGAATAGGCTTTAGATTAAATAATAGGAAGTAGATATGCATGTGTGCTCACACACAGGCTTTAGGTGAAATAATAAGTATGCATGAATGCACACACCCACAAAAGCATGCAAACGCAAGATCCAAGAAAGAGAAAGATGAGTATCTTTCTGTGTGTTTTAGTCATATGTTCGGCAGATTAACGTGCAGAATTTAAACCCTACTAGTTAATTTAATGAGTTTTGGTCTGTGAGACAAAGTCAAAAACAACAGTCTGGGCTTGTGACAGTGTTTTTAAATACCTAAGCCAAATATCTTTGCTAAACCAATATTAGACAGTGTGCGCGGCCCAGTCAGGCCTGGTCATCGGGCCTCAGATTACCGCGTCAGGCTATGTGCATGAAATGAGCCTTGAAACTAAAAAGATTAGTGTGACAAACTGCAGTTTTTACAATACTCGTTTTGATAGACTATTATTATACTTGAATCTCAGAATTTGCATACTTTATTTAATTGTCACGCGAAAACGCATAATAACAAGCTGCAATAGTAATGCAAATAGTTAAAAAAAAAAGAGAGAACAAGTGATAATGATAATGATAATGATAATAATAATAATAATAATAATAATAATAATAATAATAATAATAATAATAATAATAATAATAATAATAATAATAATAATAATAATAATAATAATAATAATAATAATAAACAAAGCCCGCTAATTAACCTATATTAGGACAGTGTTGACAAATAGAACGAAACCATTCAGCTGCACTGCATGTGCATATTGATCAAATGGCAAACGCAACCAAGTTGGCTGTTGACAGTTATTTAGTGATAGTTTCTCCTCCAATATTAGTAGTAGGCATAGCCTATACTATAGTATAGATGAGAAAAAAAAATTAAATAGAGAAGAAACAGTTCAAGTTCATAGAACAGTCACTTAGCTGATCCGTCGTTTGTCCGCTGCAAGACTGGCCTTAGTCTTCAACAGTTGCTGGGACGCTTTTATTCGCTTTTGGAAGGAGATTGTTCTCTTTGAGAAATACATCAGCGTCCTCCTTTGAGTGACACATTGTTTGTTTCCCTTTGAAGTCGATCTGTAACGACGAGGGCCAGCGCATTCTGTAGACAATGTTATTGTCTTGTAGGGCGATTTTGGCCTCAAGAAACATCTCTTTCCTCTTTTTTTGAATAGACGCTGGAATGTCTTGGAAGATTTGGATTTTCGCGTTTTCAAATGTGAGGGAACGCTTCTCTCTGGCCAGCTGTTGAATCTTGTTTTTCTCCTGGAGACGAAGAAAGCGAACCCAAACATTGCGAGGTGAACGGCCTGCGGCTGGACGCGTGTTTGGGGCCCGGTGCGCTGCTTGTAGTTCGATGCGCCTCGGGAGCGGAGCGTCGGAGCCGAACAGATTCGAAAAGAAAGTCTCAAAAAAGGCGATTGGATCGGGACCTTCTCTCCCCTCGGGAAGACCGTGGATCTTGAGGTTAAACATTCTACTGCGATTTTCCAGGTCAGTGTTTTTCTCTGTCAGATATAAGACTTCTTTTTCAAGTTTCTGAAGTCGGCTGTCAGCTTGTTGGGTGTGGTCCTCGACGTCACTGACCCGCTGTTCAATTGTCTCGACTCTTGTTGTCAAACCTGTCAGCTTACCATCCATGGCTGTCAAGGCAGATTGAATTTGATCCACTTGGTAGGCAATTCTGTTTGAGATATCAGTCCCGTCTTTGATTGCCTTCATTAAATCACCTAGATTTAATGCCGCCGAGTCTGTCATGACTGTTGGCGGCGTGTGACGTATCCGTCGTCTTGGCTGGATATCTGCAAGCGTGTCGGGAGGGCCTTGGCTTCGTAGACCTTTACTCATTTAATAAATTACATTTATATTAAATCCGACAATAAACGAAATGTCCAAGCAGGCAGGGCGGTTTCAGTCTAACAGTGACATTAGTCAACTATTAGGCAAGCATTTAAGTTAGTATAATAAGATTGGCATCGGGAGCACAGGGAGCGTGCTGAAAGGAAATTCTATCACGGGCCTCCTCCTATAATGTAACCTAAGTTCTTTTAGTTGAATGAAGCGGTGAGACACAAGATGAGTCTGGAGTCAGATGCCTGCAAGGTTTTTTATCTCAAAGTACACAGAGAACACAAGAAGGATAACTCTCAATCCGGACCACCTGCTTGAATACATACAACCGCAGACTGGCCCTTGACGACAGACAACGACACACTTTTATACAGTAGCACATAGACCCACCTCTTTCCTGACTTGATGATTGATAATTGTCGCGTCATAGTTTGAGGACAAAGGATCTTAGGCGGGAAGCGGAGTAGAAGGAGGGGCTGTTTTCAGTAAGGGCTTTTCAATAAGGGTGGGGGCTAAACGATAAGTGTCCTCTAGGGTCCCCCGCATTTGACCGGTTGTCTCGTTGTGTGTAGATAGTTGTGTATGCGTTTGAATCAGTGTTTGAGAGACTTGGGGTCGTGTCCTCACTTTAGTAATTTGTCTTTTACTATGACACTTTTTGATACTTAACCAAGGCAGTTCATGTATTTATGATGTCCATTAATCCTATGTGTGTTTATCTGTGTGTATATTTGTGTGTAAGGGTGTGTGTACGAACTTTCTATCAGTGTGTGGGTGTATATGCGTGCGTGCTTGTGCGCCGGCCAGTCGTCAGACGCAAGCATCAATAGGAGATCTCGTCCGGGATGCATGTGTGGGTCTTGTGTGAGGAGAGGGGTCCTGTGTGTGTGGGTGTGTGGAGAGCCTACAGCTAGAGGTCATCAGGTCACGCCACATGCAGGGGGGAAAAGGCAGACACAGACTTCTACGCATATTCTTCATTAAGGCCTTTAGATATATAGAGGATATTCGACATCAATGAACTGAAAAACCTATCAGTGCGTCTACCCTCTAGCACAGCAATCTGGGTAATTTTTTTTATTTTTCTTTAATCATTTCAGATAATGGTTGAAGAAGTGAGTCTTTAGTCGACGGAGAAAGATTGGACGGGATTCGGCTGTCCTAACTGGGATGGGTAGTTCATTCCACCATTGTGGGGCAAGGACTGAGAATAGGCGGCTTCTCTTTGATGACCCTCCGGGAGCTTGGATAGGAGTAGGTCTGAGGCGGCCAGAAGATGCAGAGCGTAGGGGTCTTGAGGGTGTGTAGTTAGAGACCATTGACCGGAGGTAGGCGGGAGCGGTTCCCTTTGCCGCACGGTATGCTAGGTCGAGGGCCTTGAAGCGGATACGTGCAGCAATGGGGAGCCAGTGCAGGTCCCTAAGAAGTGGGGTGACATGGGCCGACTTCGGTAGGTTTGAGATCAGGCGGGCCACTGTGTTTTGAATGAGTTGAAGAGGCTTGGTGGCAGTGGCCGGGAGGCCAGCTAGCAGTGCGTTGCAGTAGTCGAGGCGGGAGATGACTGTTGATTGGACGAGGAGTTGGGTGGCTTCTTTTGTCAGGAAGGGGCGTATCCTTCTGACGTTGCTCAGGAGGAATCTGCAGGTTCTGGTTGTCGCTGCGATGTGAGCAGAGAAGTTCAACTGGTCGTCGAGGACAACACCAAGGTTCTTGGCGGTCGGGGACGTGGTCACAGCTGCATTCTCGACTGTGATGGAGAGGTCGGTCAGGGGGGAGGATTTGGCCGGCAGGTGGAGCAATTCTGTTTTGCTTAGGTTCAGTTTGAGGTGGTTGGTCGTCATCCAGGCGGAGATGTCGGACAGACAGGCCGAGATCCGCTCAGAGACGTGGATATCTGAGGGAGGGAAGGAGAGGAAGAGTTGAGTATCATCGGCATAACAATGATATGAGAAGCCATGAGACGTGATAATGTTACCCAGTGATTTAGTGTAGAGGGAGAAGAGAAGGGGTCCTAGGACCGAGCCCTGGGGGACACCCGTCCGGAGGGGGCGGGTGGCCGACAGAGTCCCTCTCCATGACACTTGGTAGGAGCGGTCGTTGAGGTATGATGTCAGCCATGTCAGCGCAGATCCAGCCACTCCCATTCCTGCGAGGGCCGCGAGGAGGATCTGATGGTTGACTGTGTCGAAGGCTGCAGATAGATCTAGGAGAATCAGGACAGAGGAGAGGCCTTTCGCTTTTGCTAAGTGAAGTGCCTCTGTGACCGCAATGAGGGCCGTTTCTGTGGAGTGGCCAGTCCGGAAGCCAGACTGATTGGGGTCTAGGAGGTCATTCTGTAAGAGATAAGCAGTAAGTTGGTTGGATACAGCACGTTCAAGTGTTTTAGAAAGAAAGGAGAGAAGAGAGACAGGACGATAGTTGGCTATGACGGTGGGGTTCAGGGTTGGTTTTTTTATGAGGGGCGTGACTCTGGCTTGTTTTAGGGAGGTGGGGACCACCCCCGAGTTGAGTGAGGAGTTGATGGTTGCAGTTAGGAATGGGAGGATGTCCGGTGCTATGGTCTGGAGGAGTGGGGAGGGTAGCTGGTCCAGCTGGCATGTAGTCGGACGGTTCGACGTTACCAGTGTCAGGGTCTCGGCTTCTGTAATGGGAGAGAAAGATGACAGAGTGAAGGATGAGGTTCTCGATTCAGCGTTTGGAATGGGTGGGGGTTGGGAGAAGGAGCTGCGGATGTTCTCCACTTTTTCCTCAAAGAAGATCGCAAAGTCTTCGGCAGAAAAAGATGAGGGAGGAGGGGGTGGGGGGGGGGAGTGAGGAGGGAGGACATGGTAGCATACAGTTTGCGAAGATTCTTGGCAGAGGCCTCGATCCTATGGTGAAAGAAAGAAGCTTTGGCATTAGTAATGGTTTTGGAGAATGTTAACAAGAGGTTGTGATATGTGTCAATGTCAGCAGTGAGGCGTGACTTTCTATACTTCCTCTCAGCCGCTCTCAGGACCTGTCTTTGTTCTCTCACTGCATCCGTCAGCCACACTACCACACTACAGAAGGTTAACCCTTTAACTACCACACTACAGAAGGTTAACCCTGTCACTACCACACTACAGAAGGTTAACCATTTCACTACCAAGTACCACACTACATGAGGTTAACCCTTTCACTACCACACTACATGAGGTTAACCCTTTCACTACCACACTACAGAAGGTTAACCCTTTTCTTTTTTTAAAACTTTGACCAGTCAGCTGGTTCTTTTTAGCGCTTATCGCTTTTTCGTCGCATTCATACTTGGTCAAGTTCGACCGACAGAAGCAGGCTGAAAGGGTTCAGATGGGGGGAAAGACACTCTGGGAAAGGCACGGCTGCCGTCCGGGTTTCGAACGCACTCAGCCCCAGATCCGCGCGAGCGCGGTTGTCCACGGCGCTGAAATAGCACTCGCGGTACGTGGTGAGCTACTGGAGCTCCCCGGGTTAACCCTTTTCTACCACACTACAGAAGGTTAACCCTTTCACTACCAAGTACCACACTACAGAAGGTTAACTCTTTCACTACCAAGTACCACACTACAGCAGGTTAACCCTTTCAGTACCACAACACAGAAGGTTAACCCTTTCACTACCACACTACAGAAGGTTATCCCTTTCACTACCACACTACAGAAGGTTAACCCTTTCACTAACACACTACAGAAGGTTAACCCTTTGATTACCGCACTACAGATGGTTAACCCTTTCACTACCATACTGCAGAAGGTTAACCCTTTTACTACCACACTACAGACGGTTAACCCTTTCACTACCACACCACAGCAGGTTAACCCTTTCACTACCACACTACAGAGGTTTAACCCTTTCACTACCACACTACAGATGGTTCACCCTTTCACTACCATACTGCATAAGGTTAACCCTTTCACTACCACACTACAGCCAGTTAACCCTTGCACTACCACACTACAGAAGGTTAAGCCTTTCACTACTACACTACAGAGGGTTAACCATTTCACTACCACACTACAGAAGGGTAACAATTTCACTACACATACTACAGACAGTTAATCCTTTCACTTCCACACCACATATGGTTAACCATTTCACTACTACACTACACACATACTACAGATGGTTAACCCTTTCACTACCAAACTACAGCCAGTTGGGTTAACCATCTGTAGTGTACTGTGTGGTAGTGAAAGGGTTTTTCTACTACCACACTACAGAAGGTTAACCCTTTGATTACCACACTACAGCTGGGTAACCCTTTCACTACCATACTGCAGAAGGTTAACCCTTTCACTACCACACTACAGACGGTTAACCCTTTCACTACCACACCACAGCAGGTTAACCCTTTCACTATCACACTACAGAGGGTTAACCCTTTCACTACCACACTACAGATGGTTAACCCTTTCACTACCATACTGCATAAGGTTAACCCTTTCACTACCACACTACAGACGGTTAACCCTTGCACTACCACACTACAGAAGGTTAAGCCTTTCACTACCACACTACAGAGGGTTATATTATCGTACTTGGCCATCGTGTCCCGCTCTTAAGCCATTCCGAGATATACCTCATCTCATGTACCTACTGTACACCATCAACGAAAAAACAAAATACGCCCATCACCTGCCGTTAGAAATGTTTTTGCCGGCCTCAGTGTCCGGTAGATTTCAATCTACCAGTCAAATGAGAGAAATTCCGGTCAGAGTTTATTGAGCTTAAAAACAATTGATTGCAAAAGAATGACAACAAAACAAAATAATGACATCATCAAGGCATGTAGATTTATAATATTTTTACTTAAAACTAGGCTACTTTTGCGTATAGTCATTATATTCCAAATAAAATAAGTCCCGAGACTCCGTGCTGCTGCCGACTTTAAATCAAATAGGTGTCTGTGGGCAGTCGCCCGACATTAATAAACAGCAGTCTGTTATAATCAAATCTTTATGAGCTAACGAATTCCGTTATATTGGACATTTGTATTAATTATATCAAGCAAAGAACTGAGAAATTTGGCAGAGAGAGACGGCAACATTATCGTGGGTTTGCGTGACGACTCTCTCTCTCTCCACCTCCCAACGACTTATTTGCGAGAGTATGTCAATGCAGAGCAGCAGATTCAGCTGTTTTCTGGCTCTATCTGGGGACCGCTCAGCAGCGGCCCCCACCCAACAGCTGAATTGCCAATGGCTGAATTGGAGTACTGCACTGTGCCGCTGCAGCTCCGGCTCTGCAGCTGCACATGCATTCGCAAACCCAGCACTAAGCTCTCGCTGACAACGTCGTTGTCATTATTAGAAGCAACGATGAAACAAATGTAATGATTGTTTCGTTCATCGCATAGGCTATTTAATTTTAGCCTATTTTAATACAATTTAAATAATCAAATTGTGCTTAGAGGGTGTTCTGAAGGTCCAGATTAACACATAGAGTCTGCGTTTATTATTTTGTATAACTTATATATTGTTTATATATAAGATATATATTTCCACGTCATCTGTTTACCTACCAGTATTCATCATTCGCTTATTTGTATATGTTCCACTCTTAACGCCGTAGACAGCGTGAGCGCATGCGCGGGGTTGCTTGGGACATGCCTGGGCAGAGTGTGAGAGAGTTATAGAAGAAACGTTTGGTAGCAGTAACAGGACGGCAAGCAACGTATCTTGACAGAGAGCTGTACAGCTAATTAGATACCACATAATATTGTCGAGCCACTATTGGCACAGTATAGTGACTTGTTTGAGCGAAGTAACGTTGAGAGACTTATAGCTGAATCCAGCGGCGTTCTGGATTTAACTACCTATTGAAGACGACATGCGGGTTGGCCTAAGTACACAAGGGCTAACTAGCTAGCAACCATGCCAATGGGCGTTTGGACTAATAGCTATTAATCCTGCCATCGGGCGCTAGGAATACAGGAACCCGGTCCGTACGAGACCCTCCTCACCAGCGACGACAGGATTATCCCAAGTTTGTCTGCAGCTCTCTGGAGTAGGAGTTCCAGAGAATTACCGTCTCCACCCGCCATCTTGCTTTCCCCGTGCTGCTCGCTTCTTCTCACTCCATTCCAACCATCAATGGTCGAGTACTCGTAGTTCAGGACTATCGTTACCTTTGACATTGTTGCATTGACATTATCTTAATAACAGGAGATCTGCGTTCTATATAATATGTATGTTTGCTATTAATATTAAAGTGATTATTGAACTTGTATCACTGTCCCCTCGCAGTTAATGGAGTGTCCACCATTTTGTGTACCTTTAATGTCTGGCTAATTAATATTCTAGTAGTGGTCTAATCTAGCATTTCAATACAGTCAGGGTTGTGTAGCCCCTTAGCTACAATTGGTCCTTCGAGCCGGAGGGTATCAGTGATAATATTAGTGATAATATGGCCAGCGGCGGACACTCTCCAACCGGATCTCCCCCATTAGCGCGCCCTAGGCGCCAGCGTCAGCCCCCTCCCTACTTGGAGGGCTACGCTGTAGATTTACCCCATAGCTTATCCAAGAGGATGCTAAGCAGGGATAACCTTAGTAGCTCAAGCATGCCCAACCTTACCGAGGAGTCAACCCTAGATGTAGTGACCCAAGCTAGTTTAAGTGAAACTAACTTAGCTTACAGGGGGGGACAAGCGGGGCATGACTTGACTATACCCACGGAGCACCGCGCCCCCGCGATGGACCTCGGAGCGTGTGAGAAGACCCGGTCGCCGCCCAGCCCAGGCAGCTCCGAATCAAGGTCATCAGCGTCATCCCCAAGCGGGGCCGATAGGAGGCTAGCGCAAGTCCTGATCGCCACGATAACCGCCTCGGCTGAAAGGGACCGCCTCCAGGCGCAACGAGATAGTGAGCGCAAACATCTCAGACTGGAAGAGAGGCGCCTCCAGGCTGACGCCACGGCGCAACGAGAGAGTGAGCGCGAACATCTCAGACTGGAAGAGAGGCGCCTCCAGGCTGAAGAAAACATGGAGCGAGACCGCGTCAATGCGCAGCGCGACGCAGAACGAGACCGCGCCAATGCGCAGCGCGAGGCAGAACGAAACCGCCTACAAGCACAAATGATGGCGCAAGCTCTCCAGAATGTGACTCCCCACTCTTCCACCCGGAGCTCCCGGAGATCATCACGCCAAGGGTCGAGGGCACCCTCCCCGACCCGACGAAGCTACATGGGACCCCGCCTAAGGGAAGAACCTGCTTACGTCGCAGAGCAGCTAGCCGAGCGACTACAAAGCCTGACTGAGGACGAGGGAGGACAGAGGGCCCACCCGCACTACTCCATCTCAGACCAGGAGGCACAGCGCAGCCCCGGTCTCAGTCCCGACACGCTGCGTCATGAACCCCCAACACGCCCCAGTGGGGAGTTCGAGCACCAGACGGCACTGAGGACTAGCGCCTGGCAACCCAGCCCCTGGTTCCCGCCCAGCACGAACCAACGACCCAACGTACCGGGAGACTCGCCGAGAACGCCCCTCCCCCCACGTGTGTCAGTGTCACAGCCCTCTATGGCACCCTACATTGGGACCCCCATATTCCCAGACTTCACAAGAGAAGACCGAGCGCAGTATACCGAGCTGCGTATGTGCCTAGAGACAATCATGTCAGGAGTACAGGACGAGCCATACAAGTACGCCATTCTCCTTAAGCATCTCAAGGTAACTAGAGCGCACAACATTGCGCTGGCATACTCCAATTCACAAACTCCCTATTCTGACGCCCTGGCGGCCCTCGACGGACGTTACGGACGTACATGGGACTATGTCATTCAGGAGATACGTGAGATCAAACGCCTCCCCCCGGCTAAAGACAACCGAGCCCTGGATGACCTATCCGTCAAAGTACAGTCCCTAGTAGGGATGCTCGGGTCCCAACGAGAGAAGGGGATGTACGAGTTGTACGCCAACTCCAACGTGGAGCGCATATTAGAGAAGCTCCCCCCATTCCGCCAAGAACGTTTTCGGTGGCAAAGAAACTACCGTGACCCGAATGCCCCAGAACAGTCACTGCTGGATCTTGCTGACTTCCTAGCCAGGGAGGTTAGCAGCCTAAGGATGGACACCTTCGCATGGGGTGGCTCGAACTTTAAAGAGGGACCGAGGAGGGCTAAAGACCAAAGTAGGCCCATCACAGTGATGCACCAGGCCGAGTCGGTGTCACGGCAGAAGAGTCACAACCCCCCCGCCAAGGAGAAATGGAAGATCGCATGTCAATACTGCGACAGCGAACACTGGCTGTCACAGTGCGACGCATTCAAGAAACTGACCACCGCCGAAGTAAGTCAGTGGATTAAGGCTAACCGCAGCTGCTTCCGCTACGCGCGCGGCCACATGGCAGCAGAATGCCGCCTTAAGTAGAAGTGTGGCAAGTGTGACGGCTCTCACCTCGAAGCACTGCACGAGAGCAACAAGCGAAACCCAGCTCCACAAAGCAACTCGAGAGCAGAAGTACTCTACATCGACCCCGCGAAGAGTGGGAGCTCCAGAGTGCTCCTCAAAGACACCTACGCCGTCCTCGATGACGGGTCGGAGAAGACACTCCTCCTCGCCTCCGCCGCGACTCAATTGGACCTGCGGGGCCCAGAGGAGACCATGACCCTCCGTACCATTCGTCGAGACTTAAAGACAATCAAAGGTGAAAACGTCTCGTTCACCATTGCAGCGATCGACCAGCCCGAGAAGCGGTACGCCATCAGCAAGGCGTTCACGAGCTACGACATAGGTTTGTCACGCTACGATTACCCCATCCCACAGCTGAGGGAAAAGTACGACCACCTACGCCAACTGCCCATACCGCTCATCAGCGGCGCTACACCGACCCTACTCATTGGCTCCGACCACGCGGACCTCATTGTCCCAACTGATGCGGTCCACATCGGACCCAGAGGATGCCCAGCCGCGGTTAAGACCTGACTGGGGTGGACGCTCCAGGGCCCCCTCTCCGGGCCTTCCAGCCGACCAACATCCACACGCTGCCTTTACACCAAGGCGAGCGACACAGACAACACTCTCCTACAGCACGTTGAGAGGCTATGGACACTAGACGCGCTGCCATTCAAGAACGAACGCAAGATGGTTCGGTCCAAGGAGGACAAGTATGCCATCGCTCTACTAGAGCAGAAGACTACGAGGGTCGAGGTCGACGGAGTGCTAAGATACGCGACCCCACTCTTGAGGCGGGAAGGGATGCCCACTCTGCACGTGCCTAAGGGAGTGACGCACCACTACCTACAGAGCACTGAGCGGCGCCTCGCCAAGAATCCCCCACAAGCAACGATCTATCGCGCCGAGATCGAGAAGCTGGTAACGGCCGGCCACATAAAGAAAATCGATGACCACGAGGCAGAAGGGACGACAGAGTCCTGGTACGTGCCCCACCACAAGGTCACCCACAACGGAAAGAACTGCATTGTGTTCAATTGCAATCATCAGATTGGACAGCAGAATCTGAATAGCCTACTCCTGCCCGGTCCTACACTCGGACCCTCCCTCCTCGGCGTCCTGATACGCTTTCGTCAGTACAAAGTGGCCATCAGCGGCAACATCAAGGGGATGTTCCTACAAGTTCGACTGATGGAGGAAGACAAGCCTTTACTGAGGTTTCTGTGGAGGGAGAGGCTCGACGACGAACAACCCTCGATATACCAATGGGAGGTACTCCCCTTCGGCACCACCTGCAGCCCGTGCTGCGCCACGTTCGCGTTACAGAAGCACGTGGCCGAAGACCCCGGAGCAGACGATGATGTCCGACACAGCGTTGAACGAAGTTTCTATGTGGACAACTGTCTACAGAGCGTATCCACGCCAGAAGAAGCAGAGACCATCCTAATGAAGCTACGGGCTTCGTTAGCCAAAGGTGGATTCGACCTCCGACAGTGGGCCAGTAGCGACCCTCAAGTTCTCCTGCACCTCCCTCCAGAGACTAAGGCCGCTAGCAGCGAGACCTGGATGGCGCACACCCCAGGCGAACCGCAAGAGATGACTCTGGGCCTCGTCTGGCGCTTTAAGACGGACTCGCTTCACTACCGGCACACACCTCTGAGGACGGACCAGGAGACGTCCACGACTAGACTGACCACTCGGCGGAGTGTGTACCGAACATTCGCCAGCCAGTACGACCCTATGGGGTGCATTCTCCCCTACACCACCCGAGCGAAGATGCTGGTGAGAGAATTGTGGGCCAAGGAGCAGGGCTGGGACGACCCCATACCCGAGCACCTAGCCACCACATGGAGAGAGTGGGAGGATGAACTTGTCTTACTCCGCGAGGTTGCCATCCCGCGGAGTTACTTCCCCCCTACCGTGCGACTGGAGACGTGTCAGATAGACCTGCCCGTCTTCAGCGACGCCTCTGAAGTGGCGTACGGATCAGTGGCCTACCTGAGAGCTCGAGAAGAGGGAGGAGAAGTCCACGTAGCCTTCGTCCTGGCCCGCTCGAGGATAGCTCTCCGCAAGCATCAGTCGATCCCGCGACTAGAGCTCTGCGCAGCTCTGGTAGGCGCGCAACTCGCCAAAATGGTGCAAAGTGAACTCACCATACCGGTGCGTGAGATCATCCTATGGTCAGACTCCATGACCGTGATCACCTGGATCCAGTCCGCCCCCTGTCGGTACAAGGTTTTCGTAGGAGTCCGAGTATCCGAAATCCAAGACCTGGTAGGAGCGGAATGTTGGAGATATGTTGACACCAAGCAGAACTCAGCGGATGTCATCACACGGGGGATGTCCCTAGCCGACCTCACCCGTCCCAACTCATACAGTGATGGCCCAGAGTTCCTCAGACTCCCGGAGGAGAAGTGGCCTATCTCAACACCGCGGGATGCGAACCAGGATGAGTCAGAAATAAAGAAGTCCATGTTCTGCGGGCTGAGTCAAGCCCCGGCTCCAACGGGCCCGGACCTAGACGACTGTCAAACTCTGGAGAGTGCCCAGAAAAGGACATTCCTATGGCACCACCCGGAGCCCCCCCCCACCACAGACCTCAGTGCATCTGCCTACAAGGAAGCGGAACTTCTTGTGCTGCAGAGGGCGCAGAGAGACTCTTTCCCAGAGGAAATGGAGTGTTTGATAAGGGCAAAGCCAGTCCCCTCAGACAGTCGACTCCTCACCTTAGCCCCAGAAATCGACGCCCAGGGCCTCATCAGGGTGGGTGGTCGGTTGAGACGGGCCCCGGACTTGGCCGAGGATGTTAAGCATCCCATCGTCCTAAGCAGCCGACACAGGATAACAGACCTGATCATTCAGAAATACGACGAGGTGGTGTGCCACACGGGGACCGAGCGAGTCTTTGCGGAGATCCGACGGCGCTTCTGGATACTCCAAGGGAGAGAAGCTGTACGCCGATTCCAACGAACTTGCCCGACCTGTCGCAAGTGGAGGGCACAGCCCATTATCCCGAAGATGGCAGACCTGCCTCCCTGCCGCCTCCGAGTCGGCGAGCGGGCCTTCCATTCCACGGGCGTGGACTGCTTCGGCCCATTCAACGTCAAGAGAGGAAGAGGAACAGAGAAGAGGTGGGGCATCGTGTATAAATGCATGACCACCAGAGCTGTTCACATTGAGCTCCTCCAGTCGATGAGTACAGACTCGTTCCTCATGTCATTCCGGAGGTTCCAAGCGAGGAGAGGGACCCCCTCAGTGCTATTGTCAGACCAAGGGACAAATTTCCGAGGAGGAGACACGGAACTGAGAGCGAGCTTCCTGAACATGGGTGAAGAACTCAAGACTCGCCTTGCTCCGGCTCAGGTCACCTTCCAGTTCAACCCTCCGAATGCCCCCCATTTCGGGGGAACGTGGGAGAGAGAGGTCCGATCAATAAAGACTGCAATGTACACCGTACTTGGAGCCCAGACAGTGGGCGATGAAGTCCTAGCTACGGTCCTCACCGAGATTGAGGGAGTTCTGAACTCCAAGCCCCTCGGCTACGTTTCAAGCGACGTAGCTGACATCGACCCCATCACCCCAAACTACCTCTTGATGGTGTGGCTGGACCCTGCCCTTCCTCAGACTGTGTACAGACAGGACGAGATGAACGGACGGAGAATGTGGAGACACAGCCAAGTAATGGCCGACCAGTTTTGGGCCTGCTTCCTCCTACACTACTTACCCTCCCTTCAAGCCCGTCAGAAATGGGTGAAAGACAGGGACAACCTGACCGTGGGGACCGTCGTGATGATCATAGACCAGTCACTACCCCGAGTTACGTGGCCAGCCGGCCATGTGAGCAGAGTGATCAATGGTTCGGATGGGAAGGTCAGAGCGGCAGAGGTCATCGTCCAAGGGCGGACTTATACCAGACCAGTAGCTAAGTTGATAGAGCTTCCTGCGTTCCCTGACCCCCCTGACGATGACGATAACCCACCGACTTTATAGATTACTTCCAACTCCCCATAGCCCATTATGGAGAAATTGACTTGACCCTGGATATTAATTCTGTGCCCCAAATTTTATTTGCTAATTAGGTTCCGACTAATTAGGGGGCGGCTGTTCTGAAGGTCCAGATTAACACATAGAGTCTGCGTTTATTATTTTGTATAACTTATATATTGTTTATATATATTTCCACGTCATCTGTTTACCTACCAGTATTCATCATTCGCTTATTTGTATATGTTCCACTCTTAACGCCGTAGACAGCGTGAGCGCATGCACAGGGTTGCTTGGGACATGCCTGGGCAGAGTGTGAGAGAGTTATAGAAGAAACTTTTGGTAGCAGTAACAGGACGGCAAGCAACGTATCTTGACAGAGAGCTGTACAGCTAATTAGATACCACATAATATTGTCGAGCCACTATTGGCACAGTATAGTGACTTGTTTGAGCGAAGTAACGTTGAGAGACTTATAGCTGAATCCAGCGGCGTTCTGGATTTAACTACCTATTGAAGACGACATGCGGGTTGGCCTAAGTACACAAGGGATAACTAGCTAGCAACCATGCCAACGGGCGTTTGGACTAATAGCTATTAATCCTGCCATCGGGCGCTAGGAATACAGGAACCCTGTCCGTACGAGACCCTCCTCACCAGCGACGACAGGATTATCCCAAGTTTGTCTGCAGCTCTCTGCAGGTCCCTTGAGTAGGAGCTCCAGAGAATTACCGTCTCCACCCGCCATCTTGCTTTCCCCGTGCTGCTCGCTTCTTCTCACTCCATTCCAAGCATCAATGGTCGAGTACTCGTAGTTCAGGACTATCGTTACCTTTGACATTGTTGCATTGACATTATCTTAATAACAGGAGATCTGCGTTCTATATAATATGTATGTTTGCTATTAATATTAAAGTGATTATTGAACTTGTATCACTGTCCCCTCGCAGTTAATGGAGTGTCCGCCATTTTGTGTACCTTTAATGTCTGGCTAATTAATATTCTAGTAGTGGTCTAATCTAGCATTTCAATACAGTCAGGGTTGTGTAGCCCCTTAGCTACAGAGGGAATTATTTTCACCGGACATTAAGACCGGAGAGATTAAATATGTCGGACTTCAACAGATTTTGCCGGTCAAATACCGGTAATTACCGGCTAACGGAAACGCTGGCGTACTCTATAAGATACTAGGCATGGTCACCAAACACTCTTTCTCTATTTTCGTTTGAACGGTGTTCCCACCCGGAAGCCGATGCTTGAGGCTCGGCGGGTAGCAGTAGAGTTATACTACTGCAGGATGGGATTAACGGCGGCCCGTTTTGTGGCTCAGCTGACTGTTTTCTGTCCATAGTAGCGTTGAACGCTATGCTATAGTGGGCTACTGTTTTGTTCTGTCTCTCTGCTACGAGAATGTCTGTCTATGCTACAGTTTTCTCTCCTCTCAACCATTCATGCTGACGGTCAATCGGTGTCTATTGGGGAAGTAGTGCAGGGGGGGCTTTGTTTACCTTTATGGGTAAATGGGCTAAGGTCTGGGGCTGGTGTGCTGTTGTGAATATTATGAATGAATGCGGGACTGGTTCTCTCTGGTCCGCCTCCCCTTAAACGTTGTGTACGCTCATTCTACAGTATTTTCATGGTGTTAGTTCTTTTATTCATTAAACCCCTTCATGGTGCACACCACAGTGGAGGTTGCTGTTTGCAACCACCACTGGTGCTCCGTGTTAACATCAGTACTTTTTACATATTGAAACAGTGCCCCGCCCCGGCTGACGCCATGAGGTGGGTCGGCCTGGCGAGTGGCTGGTGGGCTGCTAAAGCCTGTACCGCCACGGTATGGAATTGGCAGCGATTAGTAACTGTGTTCGAATTGCTGTTTTTTCTATAAAAAAAATGGTGTCTGGTGGCGGGGCCTTGAGGGCCAGCCGACGTCGACACATCGCGCAAGGTTGTTGACGTTATTAGCTTTGACCTAGCCACAAGCTATAACCGCTCAGGGTAAAATCCCTCTCCGCAGAGGATTTTGGTCTTCTGCTGGAGCGCGGGCGGTATTGTCCTAGGCCCCACACCGCCTCACACCGCGCAGCCGGAAGAAGAGAGAGCACGGCAGGCGGCCATGTTTTTCCCCGCCAGAGGTATCCTGGGCGTTGAATCGACAGGTGTCCACAAGGCCGACAGCCTTGGCGGCCGAGGGATCGGCCATGTTGGATGGGCTCGGCTTGAAAAACAAGCCGTCGCCGTCCTGCCGCGAGCAGCCCGCTCTCCGATCACTCCCTCCCCCAACACCAGCGGAAAAAGGGGGCTCTGATTGTTTCCTTTGGCTGTGGGCCGCGTGCCTTCGTTGAAGCGCGGGCGGCCCCACTTTTCGCTTCTCATGGGGACAGGGGCTGACACCCAGTTGATGGCTGAGCCTGGGTCTGTCTGTGAGAATGTTGTGCTGTCAAGCGGCTCCCACACCATAAGCTGTGTTGGTTGAGCCTGGTGTTACGTCTGTCAACTATAAGTGTTGTCAGCAGGGGGGCTCGAAACCTTTTGAGGCACACAGTGCGGCCTTCCCCGGCCTCGCCTTCGCCAGGCCAGGTATCATGTTGGTGCCTCCCACTCCTGAAAGATTGGCAGTGGTCTCGCAGGCGCGCGTGATTTGGGTGGTAGTAATATCACTGCAGGGATACGGTGTGTAGGAACCCATGGGGTCCTCACGCCTTGCATGTCCGGCTGCAGAACAACTCCTCAGCATGTTCTGGAGGGGTGTTCAGTGGGGGGGCTTTTGTCACCTAGATTGATGTCAGCTTCCCCCGTATCAAACCGGCCCTTTCTGTCGGGGTCCCCCCCTTCGGTGCGATTGCCTCATGGGTAGTGTCAGGTTCCGACCCGACTCCACGGAACGCTCTGCTCGCAAGGGTCCAGGGTTGGCTACGCACAGCGGGTGGGACCGGGCCGACTATCTACAGTTCCTGGCGGACCTGCGCTACATGGTGGCGGGTGCGTTGGGAGTGTCATCACATATGACTACAGCAGTACCATATGTCGAGGTGGATGGAGAGAACGCTGAGGCGTTCCCCCACCCGTTTTCAGGTTTGGTACAGACCCTATTGTCAGGGTCACCAGCAGTGACAGCTCTGGTCAACGAGATCCAATCTCTGTGGACGAAGCAAGCCATCGTCGTGGCGTTCTCCTCCCGGTGTTCTCTGGTGCCTGAGAAATCGGGAGGGGGGGGTGTCAGACCCAAATTTTTTTTTGGATCGTCTCCTACCTGTTGAACACTGTCAGGTGGGGGTCTGGTTCTCCTCCATAGACCTGTAGGATGCGTATTCGCATCTCCGATCTTCCATCCTAGGGCTTACCTACGCTTCCTTTGCAGGGTTAGCGTATGAGTACCAGAGGCTGCCGTTCGGTTTTCTCTGGCTCCCCGCATCTTCACCAAGTGCGTGGAGGCGAACTGGGGCCTCTGCGTTGTCAGGGGTTACGAAGTGTGTTCTGCCCTGACGACGTTCTGGTCCTTCGCGTCAAGGTGGATCGTCGGGTCTCGTACCAGGCAGGTCCCTACCAGCCTGGGGTTTGCTGTAGACTGGAAGTAGAGTACTCCTCTTCCCAGTCAACGGTTGGAGTGCTATGGGCATCCCTCTCAGAGCGTGTTGTCGACACGCTCGGGAGGTTCCGTCCTAGGACGGTTACGGCGCTGTCTCACTGGAGACGCATCGGGCCAACGCAGTAGGGGGCAGCTGGCAAACCATGTTGCCCGGTCTGCACTACGTTCAATGTGTTGGTATTGAAAGCGGTCCTTCTGGTCCTCAAACGGTGTTGATCAGGATGGACAATACGACGTCGGTGTCGTATATCGACAGACAGACAGGAGTACGCGGCGGGCGGCTGGCTATGGGCGTCCTCCATCTGCGCGGCCTGGGGCTCCCCACATCCCCGGCAGGGTGAATGTGGGTACAGGTGTACTGTCGCGGGGCGGTGCTCATCCTGACGGGTGGGGATTACGTCCGGACATAGCCAGGCAGGTCTGGGACCGATGCCGTGCCGCCTGGGATTCTTTCCCCATACATCTGTTAGGTCAGTTGTTGGGACGGGTACGCCACTGTCGCGCTTACGCAGATGGCGTATGTTCCAAGAGTGGTGTAAGGCGGGGGGCAGGGACCGGTGAACACGTGGGTGTGCTTTGTGCTCTCTCGGTACGACCAGAGTGCCTGTCTTTCGTTCCGATTGCGGTGCCACTCTGCGGCCTAATCCTGCCTTCGTGCCTATAAATATCCGGAGTTCCTTCCGCTCCAGGGATATTGTGGTTCAGGCGTTTCATCCACCTCCTCACGCTAGTGAGTTGGAGGCGGGCCTTCACCTGTCATGTCCGGTCCGTGCTTGGGGTTTTACCTCAGCCGTACTCAGGGCCTCAGGGCTACCGATCAGTTTTTTGTCTGTCACGGTGGTTCTCGTGCCGGTAAGGCACTATCGAAACAGCGCCTGTCCCATTGGTTGTGCGAGGGCATTGCCCTCTGCTATACGTTGGCCGGGCTGGATCCACCTGGGGGCGTCAGGGCGCACTCCACTCGTGGGGTGGCAGCCTCTGCCGCTCTGCTGGGTGGGGCCTCGGTGGAGGACATCTGTGCTGCAGCTTCATGGTCCTCCCCGGGCCCCTTTGTAAGGTTTTACCTCATGGACATGACCGGGGGTTCTGTCTCCCAGGCGGTTCTGGGGTCTGTGGCCTTTCCTGCTTCCCGTCCTTTGGTAGGGTAGCAGGAGTGTGTGGGTATGGGCCACAGTGTGTTAGGTCACACGTGGTTCCGCCTGTGCTATGTGTTCAAGGGGTTCTAGTTCCCTCTTGCTCGCACTCGGGTGGAGTTGACTGCGCCCCCCCTTCATTAGGAAGGATGGGGTGACGGGACTCCCCAACCCCTTGATGTGGGCTTACGGGTCTTCAGGGGGTACATCTGTCGGGCCTCGCGTCCGCTCTACCCCATATCTCGGAATGGCTTAAGAGCGGGACGCGATGGCCAAGTACGATAATATAACGACAGGTTATGTATATAACCTAGTTATATGCGTACTGGCTAAGCGTCCCGCTCTTAAGCGGCCCTGAGTTCCCTTGAGGAATCTTTTCCTGGAAACGGGTTTTTTGCGAGGAAGAGTGTTTGGTGACCATGCCTAGTATCTTATAGAGTACGCCTCTATAGGGGCGGGGCCCGGCAGGTGATGGGCGTATTTTGTTTTTTCGTTGATGGTGTACAGTAGGTACATGAGATGAGGTATATCTCGGAATGGCTTAAGAGCGGGACGCTTAGCCAGTACTCATATTAACCATTTAATCGTTAACCATTTCACTACCACACTACACAAGGTTAACAATTTCACTACCACACTACAGACGGTTAACCTTTCACTTCCACACCACATATGGTTAACCATTTCACTACTACACTACACACATACTACAGACGGTTAACCCTTTCACTACATATTATGTGTGGGTCTATGTTTGTGCCCTGATCAGGCGCTCCTAATGTGATTCGTCATGTCTAGTTGTAGTTCTCTGTCATGGTGTTGTAGTCGCTATCGTTCTTCCCTCAGCTGTACCCACTTACAATTAACCCAGGTGTGTCTTGTCTCGTCTCCCCTCATGTATAAGTATTCTGTCTTCCCTTTAGTCTGGTGCTGATCCTGTCTATATAGTTTGTGTTCTTGTCTGTCGTTACTTTAGTTTATTCTTCATTTCAATCCATGGTAATTATTTAATTAAATATTTCTTTTTTTTATCCACTTTTTCTCCCATTTTCTATTTTTCTCCCATCCCAATTTTCGTATCATCCAATTCAACCCTCTTCTGTCTTTGAACGCTGTTTCATGCCTCCCACAAGCCGGCTGCAATGTGGACTAAGTCATACATAGCACGAGTCCCCTCCGATACTCGAAGTAACAGCAGTCGCATCTTTCCACCTGCGCGGCTCGATCTTTCAGCGTCAGGGGTCTGGGCTTTGGAGGGGCTCGCCCCCGTCGCTTCCTGATTCTACTGCGCAGGCGCACCAACCGACCTGTAGGAGTCGCTGTCCACAACGCCCGATCCCCACCCATCAGTTTCCCTCCCCCTAATACTGCCAATGTGTATTAGTGCGGACGACCAGCTAAACTGAAAGCAATGTGGAGCGCTGGGCTCGAACAGGGAGGCGAACCTGTTCGAGCCCAGTCTCCAGTATTCGTGGTGAGCGCCTTGCCCACTGCACCACGTAGCTGCCCTTTCATTAAATATTTCTTATAACTACTTTGACTGCCGTCTCCTTGTTGTGTTGCATTGACTCGACATCGAGCCTACAGAATGTCAATGACAACGTAACATGGTGGCTCGTGCCACACTGGTTTGAGCAATAATTTGGTGGTGGCCGCTGAGCTTGACCCACACTGTGAAGTATGGTTGGCAGTGTCGTGTGTGTGGCCCATATTTTAGACCCTCTTCAAGTTCAAGTTCAAGTTTCTTTATTAGTTGTCATACAGAAGTACAGAATACTTTTATCAATATAATAACGCCTCGGGCCTAACGACCACCCCTAGGCATGGTTTATTGGTCACAAACCACTCCTGCGCGTGATGTAATGCTTAAATATAAAGTGTGTTTAGGTGTTCTAAAGTGGTTAAAGTGGGTGCTGCAGTCAGTTGTTTGTTTAAAGTGAGTGTGTGCGTGTGGATGTGTGTGCTGTGAGTGCATTTGATGGTTGTTACATAGTGTTATTGTTCGTTGAGCATCCTGATGGCCTGGGGATAGAAGCTTCTTCTCAGTCTCTCTGTGCTTGCCATGAGACTCCGGTATCGCTTGCCTGACCGCAGCAGTTCAAAGAGGCAGTTGTTTGGGTGGCTGGAGTCTTTGATAATTCTCTTAGCCTTGCCCATGCATTGCTTGTTGTAAATGTCCTGGGCCCTCATTCATCAACGTGGACGTAGAATATGTTCTATTTCCACACGTAAGCACGGAATGTAGAACTAGTGTACGCACAGGGAAGTCGGGATTCATCACACGGTGCGTACGCAGGCTCTACGCTCCTCCGTAGAACTTTGTTCTACCGTCAATGCTCGTGCATGATTATCCATATATGGTCATGAAAGTGAGGAAACACCCCCCATGGGATGTGAAATAATGGACTGACCCGAGCGGAACTCTGAGAAACTCCACGAAGAATTCACTGCTGTCGAACCAAGAAGACACTATCGCGTATTATGGGATAAATAAAAGGCGGATTTGTAAACGGTGATGTCAGATATCAACGGCTCCCTAAGACCATTGCTGCAATTCTGCCTGGACAGCTCAAAATACTAATAAAGACCGTTCGTTGACCACTGTTTGGCGTTGGTTGTGTGTCATTATAACCGTGCTGTAATATGAATGCCTTTATTAGTTGTGTTCGATTGGCTATATGATTTTTAGAGGCATCTATTTTGTTGTCGGCTAATAAAGACCGCGCTGGAATATGACTGCCTTTTCCCGTGTTGTTTGATTAATACCCAGGGCCAGGGATTAAAGTTCTCCTCAATTTTATTCCAAATCGCGATGGATCTCCCGTCGATTTTCTACCTGCTGCATATGATTTCTAGAGGCATACTACAATCTATTTTGATGTCAGTATTGGGTAGCCTATATAAACAATAATAGAGATCATATACAAGAACAATGAATCTCACTGCATGTATGATGTAGCCTGCCTTTCAATACATGAACTTGAATTCCATCATGTTTGTGTGCGGGACTCACAAGGCTGTTGTCACAATGGGTGGTACCGGTACAGTAATAATTACAGTCCACACAATATCACGATCCATGCCATAGCCTATGTTCTATTAGGACATGATCTGTGACGACAAATGTTCTAGAATGTTTGAAGATATCATACTCTGACAGCATGCCTATGATCAACAAAAACACGAACTTGAATCCCATCATATACATAGTCTGTCCACTATGGTGTCATTGCAATGCGTTTTCTATTCTTTCTTATACAGTAAAAAGGGGGAAGAACACTATATTCATATGACTTGTATTCTGCTTACAGCTTCAAAATTCCACTTGTTTCGTTTAACGTAAAGCCTTTTAAATATAATCAAGACGTTCCCGTGTTTCTGCGGTCTGCGCAAAATAATAACGAGTTGAGCTTTATGATTTATGATGAATTGAAAATGGGGGACCCTGATGTAAACAAGACGAAAGTTGGTCTGCATCCCCAATTAACAATTGTATGTACTGAGCTGTACTGTACTGTACCCATTCTGCAATCTGTTAATAAACTTTCCAATCAATCAATCAATCAAGCTACGCGGAGCGCAGTCAGTCAGTAGCCTACACCCCGTATATTCCGATAACGCTATATAAACCATGCTGCATTCATTCTGAGAGAAAGATCTATTATTCCAAATGCTATTTATAGGGTTTTGACCATAATTACACTACTGTTGCTATTTTACAATGAACTATAATGAACTACGGTTCGTACAGAACATGCCAGTGTTATTATGCACAGAAGCTAATTTCCTTGTTGTAATAATATATTCTACCACTGGGCGTCAGGTAAGTGTGGTCTGACCTGTGCATAGATGTAAGCACGGAGTCAAGTTCAAATCGAAATTGATGAATCCCACTCTTTGCTTAGAAATGATCGTACGCACAGGGTAAGCACAGATCTGTGCGTAGAACACGTTGATGAATGAGGGCCCTGGAGAGTGGGAAGCCCCCCTCCAGTTGTGGGTTCAGCTGAACGGGCCACTCTCTGTAGTCTGCTACGGTCTTGTGCGGTGCTATTCCCAAACCAGGAGGTGATATTGCCAGTCAGGATGCTCTCTATTGTGCATGAGTAGAAGTTCTTAAGGATCTTCTGACTGACTTGGATATTCCTTAGGCGCCTAAGGAAGTAGAGGCGTTGCCGTGCCTTCTTCACAACACTGTCAATGTGTGTGGTCCATGTCAAGTCCTCGGATATGTGGACTCCGAGGTACTTAAAACGGTTGACTCTCTCAACCGGTGCCCCGTCGATGCCGAGGGGGCTGTAGTCACTGACCCCCGACCTCCTAAAGTCCACAATCATCTCCTTTGTTTTGCTGACGTTCAGGGAGAGGCTGTTCTCTTGACACCATCCTGCTAGAACCTTGACCTCCTCCAGGTAGGCCCTCTCGTCGTTGGCAGAGATCAGGCCCACCACTACTGTGTCGTCAGCAAATTTGATGATTGTGTTGTTGTTCCGCTGTGCCACACAGTCATGTGTGTACAGGGAGTAGAGGAGGGGACTCAGAACACAGCCCTGGGGGGCCCCTATGTTGAGAGTGATGGATGAGGAGGTGCAGTTGCCTGCTCTCACCACCTGGGGTCTGCCCGTCAGGAAGTCCAAGACCCACTGACAGAGGTCATAGTTCAAGCCCAGGTCCCTGAGCTTGGCTATGAGTTTGGAGGGGACTATGGTATTGAATGCTGAGCTGTAGTCGATGAACAGCATTCTCACATAGTTCCCCTGCCTCTTGTCCAGGTGTGATGCAGCACATGGGCTATGGCGTCCTCCGTGGACCTGTTGGGGCGGTATGCAAATTGCAGGGGGTCCAGGTTGATGGGGAGGGAGGAGCAGATGTAGCCCTTTACTAGCTTCTCAAAGCACTTCATGGCTATGGAGGTGAGAGCTACAGGGCGGTAGTCGTTGAGGCAAGCAGGCTTAGGTTTTTTGGGTACAGGGATAATAGTGGACTTCTTCAGACAGGTGGGGATGACAGCCTGTTCCAAGGACAGGTTAAATATGTCAGTGAATACCGGGGCCAGTTGGTCGGCACAGACTTTTAGGATGCTGTTATGTAGTACGTACATAGTATTTTGTATGTAGGTAGGTGTAGTAATAAGACTCAGGAAGCAGGTTACTCTTTTAGCCTTTTAGTCAAGCAGGTTAGCATGGTAGGTTACAGCAGGGTACATTCTGTCCTATTCTCCTTCTGTGTGTACACTTCTTCTGCACACTTCAGCTGTAGGCATAACAGGGCATTGTATCAACTACGCCCCATAGTGGAGACTCTTGGGAAGTACATCTTCAACATGCATTACAGAACACAACAGACGCGGCCGGGGATACCGTCCGGTCCTGCTGCCTTCCTGATATTCACTTTCTTAAAGGTCCTCCTCACCTCATGGTCTGTTACCCTGAACACTGAGTCTCCATCAGCAGTGTCCCCCCCCTCCCTCCATTGCAGTGGTTTGTAGGCTGGTGTTGTTATTCACTTGGCAAATGACTCTCCAATAAGGAGCGTTCTCATCCAGCTAGGGCAGCTGGACCATTTTGTATGGTGCCTTCCGTCGCCTGGGGACACACCATATGCGGTCTGGGTTTTAGATAAATCCTGTTAGGCTCCTCCTAGGCCGGCGTGTGTCTAGCTTTAGTTATATAGGGGGCATTGTAGTGAGGGATGAGAACATTTAGGCGATGGGCTTTAGTTTTTTTTTTTTTTTTTCACACAACAGTTGTTGATTTGTTGCGAATACTTTTAGGTGTGGAGGCGTCAGGCGGTCATACCAGTGCTCCTATTTTTTATGTATAGTTGCAGTGTTTAGTGGTTGGTGGTTGAGACTATCCTAAGCACTGCAGTAGTGGAGCGGTGGTCAGAGTATGTAGCAACAGACTATACAGAGGCGGAACGGACTCGCGCGCATGAGTTGGAGCGTGTCGACCGTGACCAAGCCGAAGCGGAACGCACTCGCGCGCACAAGCTCGAACTTAGGAGGCGCAGGCGGCACATCCTGAGGAATCTAGGTTCGATGCCACTAGGTACCTGCTTCTAGTACCACAGTTTCTGGAGAAGGATGTGGACACATATTGGGTTAACCGTCTGTAGTGTACTGTGTGGTAGTGAAAGGGTTAATGGAACTCTTTCATGAAATTTGTTTGCTTCTTTAGCAGTGAGCTAAGTCACGGAGTTGGGCCTTGACTTCTCATTGCCAAGTATATATTATCACAGTATGCTGTATCCTTCAACAGAGAATATTTAAGAATTGTGACATGGCCAGTGAGACTTTCATTCTGAATTGCCTTAGCAGAGCTTTCCTCAGGATTTTCAAACAAGATGGTGCAATTAGGGGTGGTCTGGAAGGGGGCTGTGCCGTCCGGGAGGAAAAAAACAACTATAAAAAAAAGCCATCTGCTGTAATTTAAAAACATAATTTCAATAAAATGGCAAACATAAGGGTACATTCCAAATAAGTTAAGTTCCAAATAAGTTATTTATTTAAGTACAGGTTGGTACAATAGTTTGAACACACACACACACACACACACACACACACACACACACACACACACACACACACACACACACACACACACACACACACACACACACACACACACACACACACACACACACACACACACACATACACACACACACACACACACACACACACACACAATTTTGCCCTTGTATATTTCCTATTGTGCTTTTTTGGGTTACATCCATTATTTCCTGAGCAAATGTTCATAGTCAGTGGCTTCAAGGGGAACTTAAAAAAGACAAGGACCCATTTCTGTACCAAACAAGGTTAAATGGAGGTTTGATGGTTTTGAAAATTAGTCACCAGCAGATTATAGTCAAAACCTATGTACAGAGGTGTGTACTGTACACTCCTCCTCCGTGGGTCAATAATTATAGTCGACTGATGATGATTTTTATTTAATTCTATTAAGGATCCCCATTAGCTGGTGCCGTGGCTCCCAGCTAGTCTTCCTGGGGTCCACACAACATAATACATAAAATAATGAATGCATACAGTAGATCAATACAAAATATAAAAACAAGGATTTAGCATACCGAAAGTAAGCTACTTTCACAGATGCTATAGATAGAAATGAAAAACAAAAGAATTAACTAAACCATACAATAAATACAACATTTTAAAGATACTAAATGAGAAAACTTGTATGCTAATAGGCAAAAACCCATACACAAATATAATACACTCATTGAGTGCCAAAAATGAGATATCTCGTTTTTATTTAGTTTTTCCTTTTTTTAAATTATTATTATTCTAAACACTCACGCAGACCTTTGTGAGTCTTCCTGTGGCCTCTGATTAACTTATAATTGAAATGACGATCGAATCCCGATAGGTGGCAGTATTGCCTACCTTTTGAACTGGGTTAGTTTACTGTGGGGGGGGGGGGGGGGGGTTTGCTCACTCACTGCTGGCTAGATTAGTCACCACCGGAGTTGAGAGCACTCCAGAGCAATGGCGATCGCAAACTATTGGAGATTATGAAGAAGAAGACAAAACGATCACACTTATGGTTGATAACGTGCATTTTCACCAGACTACATTGGACTCAGCACTTCTGGTAAATCATAAAAATACTATAGTCAAACCGGCCGAGGACTCAGAGGTAACCTATTCTGCTCTGTGGTATAGTCGGGCCCGAGCACTCCGAGGCACAACAGTACTAGTAGCCACTAGCCTGCAAACTGCAATGCAATGGCGAGCGAACTATTGGAGATTATGAAGAAGAAGACAAAACGATCACACTTATGGATGGCGTTTTCACCAGACTATGTTGGATTCTAGTATTCTCAAACGGGCTGTTTGGATGTACGTTCCTGGATTTAACGTTACCCTGGTGCTGCTAACGGGCACCTAACGTTATATTTATTGATCCTGTTCTGATCCAAGACACTTGGAGCAAGAGTGGAGTACCTGCTGACAAAGGTAACGTCTATTTTACCGAACCCCATCATAAAACATGCTTTTGTAATGATAGCAGCGTCAGAAAATGACCCCCCCCCCCCCCAAAGCCTTGATGCCTTTGTGAAGAAACATTTGACCTGTAGACGGCGGGCCGAAGGTCTCTAGAGGCTTCCGTTAATGAAATGATTGATCTGGTTAAACAGACTATATGTTATTGTAATATGAACTACATAATATACTATAATAACACATTTCCGTTTGTTGGCAACGGTTGTTGGGTCATATCTTTATGAAACTAATGTGTTGATAAGATAAAAACTACCTACGTTTGTGAAAAGGGGCGTTGCTGCGGAACCAATCAAAACGCGTTACAACGTCAGGTGACTTGATTTCTCCCAATGACATTCCTCAAGCTCCGGAAACTAGGAAGTAAATTTGCGACTTGTCTGTTGACAACACTGGATAGCTCTGCATCGGTAAGCTCTCAATACTCATATACATTACTATTGAAATGCATTTTTACTTAACTCTACAGCATTATTCAAACGTGATAGGAAGTTATGAGTCATCAGCTGTTTATATGCATCCGTTTTGACTTCCGATTACACATTGCATTGGAAAATATTGTAGCCAGCTCACAGACTAACGTTACGTTAGCATTTTAACTTTCTCAGATAGCAATCTAACATTACGTTAGTGTAAATCAAACAACTCTAACCCAATACTAATAATAGTAACTTGTTTCACATTCTTGCTGTGTGTTACACTATGGTATAGCGGTATGTGTTGTTGCCTGTGACGTTGTACTGCTACATATCTATTTATGACATACCAGATTTGTAAATACAGTACTGTTTGTCACAAGACGTTGTCACAACAGTTACATATGTACAAAATATACTGTCTCATAAATATACTCTTCCAATATATAAATATACATATAAATATATTGTTTTAGATGCTGTTGTCACTATGAATTACAAATGGGGGGCCCTGATGTAAACAAGACAAACGTCTTTCTCTGGTCTGCATCCCCTTAACAATAGTTTGATATTGGATGGTCCCTGTGCTGTTGTTTACTGTCTATCTGTATGTCATGTATGTAATATGTTATGATGAATTGAAAATGGGGGACCCTGATGTAAACAAGATGAAAGTCTTTCTCTGGTCTGCATCCCATTAACAATTGTGTGTATTGAGCTGTACTGTACTGTACCCATTCTGCAATCTGTTAATATGATGAATAACGTTATCTATTGTAGTAACAATGTTCCAAAATGTATTGATTGTTTTTCTGTTTCCCCAGATGCTCAACCCTGGACCACACGACAGATATATTCTAGGCCTAATTAACCCTAGCCTGAGGGTTCTATAGTAATCAATCATGCAAGCTCAAAGATTGAGCTCTTGAGGTGACTGCTCTATATCAAGAACCATTATCAGAGTGGCAACTGCAGGACCTGTATTTCCCAAAACAATGAATATCATGATTGAATGAGAGGCCATGGTAAACAGCACAGTGAATAAACAATGTGCAGTCCCTTTATATATTGTTCTGGATAGAAGTGGGGCCAGGATAATCTGCAAGAGCTCAACTTTTGAACAAGGATGGTCTCACATAAGCTGTCCGGGGACGACTCACACAGCTCTCTACTCTCTGGGCCCTGGACTGGACACCCCTCCACTGTACTAGTTACACATTACACACATACAAATGACAATAACACTATGTAACAACCATCAAATGCACTCACAGCACACACATCCACACGCACACACTCACTATTAAACAAACAACTGACTGCAGCACCCACTTTAGAACACCTAAACACACTTTATATTTATTGGCAAAGAATTTGCACTACAACCCATACATACCTCATTACACCTTACTGTAAATTGTACCTCATCCCATTTCTGCATTGTACTGTATAGTATATTGTATTGTAACTCAGTTACTTTTCTACTCTGCATTGTACATTGTATGTATATATTGAACAATTGTCTACGTACTTGACTTCTATTTTATACTTATCTATTTTTATCTAGCACAATCTCTGGAGCAAAACAGAAAGAAGCATTTTATATAAAAGTATTCTGTACTTCTGTATGACAACTAATAAAGAAACTTGAACATCAAAAAATCAACATTCTGTTCTCTATGCCAGGCTAGATCTGACCTTGACTCATGTTACAGGATTAATACACACTTTATACACAAATTGCATATAGCATTCTCTTTGGTAGCATTCATTCTGTGTTTATTGTGTCATACTGGGGAATAATATTAATATTATTATGTCCTATTGGGGACATAATTTAAAATTCTGAGCAATTCAATCGTTTTTCTTATGGAGAGGACGTCTGACATTAATTGAAAACTGTATTAACAGATTGCAGAATGGGTACAATACAGTACAGCTCAATACACACAATTGTTAAGGGGATGCAGACCAGAGAAAGACTTGTTCATCTTGTTTACATCAGGGTCCCCCATTTTCAATTCATCATAACATATATGACATACATGACATACAGATACAGTAGGCCTACTGCTACATCTATACATTTAATTATGACATACCAGATTTGCAAATACAGTACTGTTTATGATACAAAGAGTCCAGAAAACAATTGCAGATGGGATGCAGACCAGAAAGACGTTTGTCTTGTTTACATCAGGGTCCCTCATTTGTAATTCATAGTGACAACAGCATCTAAAACAATATATTTATATGCATATTTATATATTGGAAGAGTATATTTATGAGACAGTATATTTGCAGTCCAGAGAAAGACTTTCGTGAGAGACCAACAAAGTGAGGTATGTAAAAACTTGGAATCAAATTGTGGTCGTAGATCTAACGTTAATATCACGTTATCAATGGCTAGAAAGCTCACCTGACGTCGATATGGCTTAATACAGTGCGAAATACAATCTTATATTAAGAAACAAAACACAAGTTGAACATAGTTTTGAACGTTTTATTACAATAGTATTTAGGTCGGACCGTCGGATCTAACGTTAATATCAACCATCTAAAGCTCATCTGTGACGTCGTTATGGTTAATACAGTGCGAAATACAATCTTATATAGTAACAAAACAATACACAAATTGAACATAGTTTTGAACTTTTTATTACAATAGTATTTACTGTCATGTTGCGATGTATAATACAGCTAGCGTTCCAGTCAGATTCTCCGTTCTTGTTGACAATTTTGGGGTCCGTACTTCCCGTTTCTGTATCCTGATTGGTTTATCAGCTAGAGGTGTCCCAAGATATGCATGAGCAAACATTGAATCTAAATGTAAGATTACGAACACCGATGACCAACAGACGGCTGGCCAACAAACGTATTTTGACTCAACATAATAACTAGATATCACACACAAAGAATTGTGTAGTCTGCCAACATGGATCAATCAAGTTCACTTTAGACAGACTCGGCCTCCCATCTACTGGAAATAATATAGGTTTCAGGCGAGCAACCCGCACGATTAGCGCATATGCGCACAAAACACTATATCTCACGATCCAGAAAACCAGCCTGGATTATTGTGAAATGGGGGGATTTTTAGCGTGGGATAGCGCATGAACAAAGGTATGTAGAAATAAACAGTTTTTTCCCTGTTGGAGTATAAATAGTGCCTGTCAATTGAGCCATACTATTGTCTCCATAGCTATAATATAGAATATACGATGGCTCTGCAAACATTGTGAAAATGGTCAATAACGCTGAAAAGATGGAAAAACAGCGTGGCAGTCAATGAGTTAAGGCAACAGCTGAAAGTGTGATTTGAGCAGTGATGCCGGTAACGCGTTACTAAGTAACGCGTTATTGTAATCTGATTACTTTTCCCCGAAAATAGTAATCTAACGCGTTAATCTTTAAAAGCCAGTAATCTGATTGCAGTTACTTGTCCAAGTGGCTGTGCGTTACTATTTCGTTACTATCTCATCATAAATTCATAATGCAGGCGGAATGCAGTATTTTATTTCGTTTTCGACAGTCAAAAATAAATTTTGAGCTGTTTTTCTTATTATTATTATGGAGTGACGTGGTGTGGCAGTGAAAGGGTTACACAAGAATGTGTCCCGCGGCGTGACTGGACTCTCTGTCTGTGAGTGACTCTGCTTTGGCCCAATCAAAGGGAGCTCAAAAAAGAGCTAAGGGCAGCCAAGGTCAGCTACAAGGACAGGCTGGAGGGCAGACTACAGGCCAACAACACCAGGGAGGTGTGGGCGGGGGTTAGGAAGATCACTGGTTTCAAACAGCAGGGTACAGCTGTGGAGGGCCCTCCAGAGCGTGCAAACGAGTTCAACGCGTTTTTCAACCGCTTTGACCAGAGTGACCTCCCCACACCCCTCCCCCCACCCATCGACACCAGCACCAGATCACACCTACAAAGCAGCCCCCCCACCCCCCACCCCCCCACACCCATCAGCAACGGCACCCCACCCCCAACACCAGCAGACTGCCCACCACCCCCAACCCTGACGATCACAACCAGTCAGGTCAGTAGGCAGCTCTCAAAAATTAATGTAAACAAGGCCAGAGGACCGGACAACACCAATCCCAGGGTGCTCAAGGTATGTGCAGAGCAGCTGGCAGCACCGCTCCAGCATCTTTTCAACCTCTCCCTGAGGCTGGAGAGGGTGCCCCAGCTCTGGAAGACCTCCTGCATTGTCCCGGTGCCCAAGAAGGGACGTCCCAGCACCCCCAACGACTACAGGCCAGTCGCTCTGACGTCACACGTCATGAAGACGTTTGAGAGACTGGTCCTGCAACACCTCAAGCCCCTGGTGCGTGACTCCCTCGACCCCCTGCAGTTTGCATACCAGGCAAACATCGGGGTGGAGGATGCCATCATCTACATGCTCCACAGAGCGTACACGCACCTGGAAAAGCCGCGCAGCTCAGTGAGGATCATGTTCTTTGATTTCTCCAGCGCCTTCAACACCATCCAGCCGTCACTGCTAGCGGAGAAGCTCTCTGCGATGCAGCTGGAGCACGGCTTGGTGGCCTGGATCAAGGACTACCTCACTGAGAGGCCACAGTACGTCAGACTAAAGGACAGTCAGTCTGACGTACTGGTGAGCAACACCGGCGCCCCCCAGGGAACTGTGCTGTCACCCTTCCTCTTCACCCTCTACACCTCAGACTTCTGCCGCAACTCCAGCGGGTGCCACCTGCAGAAGTTCTCAGACGACTCCTCCATCGTAAGCTACATCACCGACGATGATGAGGAGGAGTACAGAGCCCTGGTGGAGAGCTTCGTGGGGTGGAGCGACAGCAACCACCTCCAACTCAACACCAGTAAGACCAAGGAGCTGGTGGTGGACTTCCGGAGGGGCAAGAAGAGGCCCCCCCCGATTCCCATCTCCATCCGAGGGGTGGATGTGGAGATGGTGGACTCATACAAGTTCCTTGGGGTACACCTGAACAATAAACTGGACTGGTCGGACAACACAGAGGCCCTCTACAGGAAGGGACAGAGCAGGCTGTTCTTCCTGAGGAGACTCAGGTCCTTCAATGTGTGCAACAAACTGCTGCAGTCTTTTTACCAGTCTGTTGTGGCCAGCATCCTCTTCTATGCTGTGGCATGCTGGGGAGGCTACATCAACTCAAGGGACACCAACAAGCTCAACAAGCTGGTGAGGAAGGCTAGCTCCGTGGTGGGAGTCGAGCTACCTAGACTTGAGGTGATGGTAGAGAGGGGGATGATAAGGAAGCTGGATGCCATCATGGAGAACCCCTACCACCCCCTCTACGACGAGCTAGTCAAGATGAGAAGCTCGTTCAGCCACAGACTCATCCCCCCCCGACACTCAACTAACCGCCTCGGACAGTCCTTCATACCAGCGGCCATCAGGCTCCACAACAGTGGGCAGCGACTAGCAGCCTCCAGGCCCCACAACAGGGGGCAGCGACAGCGACTGCTACCAGACATTGACCTGGGACTTATAGGAACCCAAGGGGGACAAAGTAGACTACCCTGGTACTTTGATTAATGTATACTCAGTAGATAGTAAATTATTATAACACTACCTCTTGCATACTGCACCTCATGTGACACTGTGAATAATGTGAATATTCCTCAGCTAGTCAGATAGTAAATTATATTGACCATATTGATCAATTTGTTTACACTGCCTGTGTTGTCTTTTACTACCTGTATACTGTGTTGTTTTACTACCTGTACCCCTCCCCCCCTCCCCCCCATGCTGCTATGATGCCTGAATTTCCCCAAGGGGATCAATAAAGGAATATCTTATCTTATCTTATCTTATCACATTCCCCATCCACAGTCTGCGAATCAGAGGCAGAGTAGGGCGGGTCTTCACAGCACGTCATGTGACATATGCGCCAATCGTGTGACAGCAGGGCTCCGTTGTTATGTTCGTCTGAGAATTCCACCCCAAAACGCTTGTCTAAACGAAGTGAAACAGCAAGAAGACTTTTGCGGTTTCTGTTCAGACTTCCACCCCAAAACGCTCGTTTAAACGTAGCCTCAGTCAAAATACTGTCTACTGCTAAAAACAGCACATCCAATTGCATTGAAAGCATCTGGAATCACAACACTAGCCGACGCTTCGACTAGGTACAGGAGGACTCGGAGGCCAGCCAAACAGCAAAAGAGAGAGATTGTTTCTTTCCCTATTGATTAATGTATATTTGATGGTGGCAGAGCAAAAGCTCTTATTTGCCAGATTTACAGTTAATTTACATGTTAAAGAGAGACTGATTGTATGTTTATAGAGAGACATTTATAAAAACAATTTAATAGTTACAGTTGATATAATTGAATAGTTCAGCCTGCATTTGTTAGATGTGAATAGATACACTGGTTTTGTACAACCACTGGCTGGCTGCTCTAATGCTGTGAGCATCATAGACTGTTGCTTTACCATACTTGATGGTACAGAAGCTGAAGCACTAGTTTAACAATTTACGTTATGTGCAGAGAAACAAGTTAAAAACAATTTATGCACTTTCAATAAAGCGTTTAAAAAAAACTGTTGGGGGAACGACGACGACTTCGTAACCTAGTTACTTTCAAAGTAACTAAGTTACTCTGATAATCAAGTAATCAGTAAAGTAACTTGGATTACTTTTTAAAGGAGTAATCAGTAATCAGTAATCGGATTACTTTTACAAGTAATCTGTGGCATCACTGGATTTGAGTTTCTTTAAAAAAATCGATTTACTAAAAGTGTAGAGAAAATTGATTGATATATGTTATGTGTATGGTATATAACCATGTGGTTGTTGTTCATTGCAAGGGTTTGACTAACAATATCTCTAGTCGGGGAGTAGAAATCTATCTGGTTAGCCTAGCTTAGCACAATGAATGGAAGCGGACAGTGCCTAGGCATTGTCCAACTAACACCTCTCCCGAAGGCTAACCGACACTGTCCGCTTCCATTCATTGTGCTAAGCTAGGCTAACGTGTCAGATAGCTTTCTACTGAACACACAGAGAGGAAACTGGTATCGATCTTCTTGTCTACAACGATAAGCTAATTTCCCAAAATGTTGGCGTGTTCTTTTAATGATGGTAATCAATGAATACTTATTATTATCATTGGAGTTGCCAGGATTGTCACTAAGGTTGAGGTTGAGGAGTAGAAAACATGGGCCAAACGCTTGTGAACCTCACTAAACCTGACAGATGCCACGCCCACAGTCACACCTCTGAGTTGAAGCCCCGCCCAGCTTTCCCCACAGTCACACCTCTGATCTGAACCCCCGCCCAGCTTCCCCACAGTCACACCTCTGATCTGAAGCCCCGCCCAGCTTCCCCACAGTCACACCTCTGATCTGAAGCCCCGCCCAGCTTCCCCACAGTCACACCTCTGAGTTGAGGCCCCGCCCAGCTTCCCTCTCATTTTACCACTGTTCTGCAACGTGTGAGAGTTTGTCCTGTGTTTGATTGCAGGGCTATTTATCTTGCTGTTAATGGTGATGGAGCGGTCGCGACCGAGCCTGCCGTTCCCCCTGAAGCCTCTCTGCGACCTCAAGGTCCTCAACCCCTACATTAAGGAGGCACAAGATGCAGAGATCGCCATGGTGAGAGACGGACAAATGTACATTCACACACTTTTCAGCTTTCAGTCTCGTCGTGATACGGTTTCAACTTTCTCACAGTGTTAGAAATCGTAGATTGTCCGCTCACTGAGTCGCACAGGTTGCCAAGGTTAGTCGAGCGGAAGGACACACTATATACAAGCGTTAACGCATCTATCAAATTGCCCAGATAAACTGGATGAATCGAGAATCAGTTTTACAATCAAACCACGACCAAGAGAATAAAACTTGACCCAAGAGTCTCGCACACATAGTACAACAGTGAATGGAGCTGGTTGTATTGGGTTTGTGGAAGATAAGACCCCTTTCCCCCTCCCTTTTATGATCTCCCTCTACTCATCTTTCCTTCCTACCCTCATCCCTCCCCCATTCCTTCCTACCCCCCTTCCCTACCTTTCCATAATGTCCCCAAACATGTCACACCCCTATGTTTGTGTATTCCTGTGGTCCCCACCACCTGATTACTTTTACCAACGGATTTCCAGTTCTGCGTTCGCGTTCTGCGCTCTGATTGGCCACTGACGTTTCTGGTCGCGCCAATCGCGTGACGCCTGTTTCTTTCACCGGTTAGGCTTAGGCACTCTTTCGAAGTTGGTTAAGGTTAGAGTTTGTCTTAGAGCAGGGCGATAGAACACCGGCCCTGATTCCAAACTCTAACCTTAACCAACTTCGAAAGAGCTTCGAAAGAACACTAAGCTTAACCAGTGATAAACTAGGCGTTAGGTAGTTTGCTGCTGTTCGAGGCGGAAATGGGCGCGTTGCGCGATTGGGCGCACATGTCACATGACCAGAAACGTCAGTGGCCAATCAGATCGCACCAGAAACGTCAGTGGCCAATCAGATCGCAGAACGCTGAACTGGAAATCCGTTGGTAAAAAACTAGACGCGTCCCCACCCCCCCAACATATTGGTGCCTTATCCTCTGACTCTCTCTCTCTCTCTCTCTCTCTCTCTCTCTCTCTCTCTCTCTCTCTCTCTCTCTCTCTCTCTCTCTCTCTCTCTCTCTCTCTCTCTCTCTCTCTCTCTCAGCGGTCGTGTAGAGAAGAATGTAGTCTGTCAGAATCTGTCACAATTCCACAACCCGGAATGGCCATTGATGTCTGGCAGAAGAAAGATGTAAGTTAATAATAATAATAATAATAATAATAATAATAATAATTCATTTATTTTGTATAGCGCTTTTCAATGACCCAAAGTCGCTGACAATAGGCAAAAAAACTAAGAAACAAAAAAACATAGAACCACAGGGAAACAGGGAACAATATGAATACACAAGTTATCATATGATGTATTCTAAAAAACCCACTGACCACAGGTTTAGATGTTGCAGTGTCTGTACATCTGTATGACCAGGTAGTGTGTATTATCAGGGAATCTGCAGGGTAAAAAGTGTTGAATAACATTTTTGGGGGGGGCAGCCCAGCTGTCTGGAAATAAAATAATATTAAATATATGAAAAGTTAAATTCATTGGGCCTCATTCAACAATACTCTCTTATTATTATTCTTATATTCTTGCTTGTCTGTTAAGAGAACAATAAGAAAAGCCACCTCCACATTCGTTAAGCCGTTCTTAAAGTCCAAATCTGTTCTTACCCAGGTTTTTTGAATGGTAAATCCCACTCATTCTAAACTGGATGCGCGTTCTCGCGCAAGTCATTTGCATACAGAGACACGCCTCGCGGGCTCATCATAATACGAGAGCCGTGGGTCTGCATCGGATCCCCCAGCTGTATTCAAGCGCTGGAGCGCTTTGCAATGGATCAAAATTAGATAGGAATCAAATGTATTGTCATCATACAGCACCTAGCTATAGTGGAATATACTGTATTAATATAGTAAAGTAATATAATAGTAGTTGGCTAGTTGCGCGCTTCTGGCCACCTCCTGCAGTGCGCGCATACACACGTACTGTATACAGTACGTGCAAAATGAATCGTTCCAGCAAAGTACTGTAGGCTTTGTCAATACTGAACGACTGTGCATTGTCAAGAGCTAATCGCACAGGTTGCCACTCATCTGGCTCTGCAAATAGATCTAGAGTCTCAATATCTCCATATAGCTGATGACTGGCAGTGCGCATAGTACAGTGCGTGCTCCAAGTCAAACTGGATGACACATCTCTCTCAAATCCATTCTGAGAATGGAACGCAGTGCCCGCGACGCGGGTCTTGATTGATTGATTGATTGAAAATTGTATTAACAGATTGCAGAATGGGTACAATACAGTACAGCTCAATACACACAATTGTTAAGGGGATGCAGACCAGAGAAAGACTTTCGTCTTGTTTACATCAGGGTCCCCCATTTTCAATTCATCATAACATATATGACATACATGACATACAGATAGACAGTACTGCTACATCTAGACATTTATGACATACCAGATCTACAAATACAGTACTGTTTGTGATACAAAAAGAGTAAAAAAAAAAGAGAGTATATACATTTGATGTAGAAACTGTACATTGGAGGAGGTGGGGGGGGGGGGGGCGGACTGTACATTGGAGGTGGTTGGGTGGGTGGGGTGGGGGGGGGATGGGTAGGCGGGTTGGTGGGGGTAACTGTACATTGGATTATCGACGAAACCTACTTGGTCCAAGAAGAGGGTCTCGTGTATTACTGGGTTTAAGTCAGTTGTTTATTTATTTATGTTTTACTGTTTGCATACGAGGTGGTCCGCAAATGTTCTTGATAACAATCTAGTGGTCCGAATAAAACAGAAGTTTGGGAACCACTGATATAGACGATCTCTAAATATGCGTTCTATGCTACGTATACAGTACTGCATATTTGTATGTCATGTCATGATAAATGTCATGATATATATCTGTATATCTGTATGTTGTGTATGTCATAAATGTCATTATGAATTGAAAATGGGGGACCCTGATATAAACAAGACGAAGGTCTTTCTCTGAGCTGTACTGTATTGTACCCATTCTGCAATCTGTTAATAAAATCTTCAATCAATCAATGGCCTGGGCGGCCAGAGCATAACTGTTCTAACAGCAATATATAATCCATTTCAGAAAGAACGCACGCAATAAGTTATAATAATAATAATTATTATTATTATTGAAAAGTTCTGTATTTTTAAAGTCGTATTTGGGGGCAATTAACCTATTTATTTAATTTTTTTGGGGTAAGAATTTCTTATTTCGGTAAGAGTGCTCTCGACCACTCTTATAATTTGTTCTTGCCTGAGAAAAAAGCAACAATAAGAAAACTTTGCTGAATCCCAGGTAAGAACAAAGTAAGAGGAAATGCTAGTTAAGAACGAAATCTGTTCTTATATCGCTTCATGCATGAGGCCCAATTTTTTTGTGGGGCTACTGGGAGCTTGGTGCGTTTGGTGAGAGCTTGTATGGAACACAAATAAATTAAATTGGTGCGCAAGTGCAGCCGCCAGTTCAGTGTCGCTATGTGTTGTTCAGCCCCTATCGAGGCTGCTGCTGGAAAGTGGTGTTGTTGTCCAGCAGGGGGCACTCTGTCCTTTGGACTTGTCAGTAACAATGCCCCTGTTACGGTGATAGGGACACTGACTGTACAGCTGCAAGTGCCGTCCCTCGGATGAGACACTAAACCGAGGTCTGATTGATTGATTGATTGAAAACTTTATTAACAGATTGCAGAATGGGTACAATACAGTACAGCTCAATACACACAATTGTTAAGGGGATGCAGACCAGAGAAAGACTTTCGTCTTGTTTCCACCAGGGTCCCCCATTTTCAATTCATCAGGACATATATGACATACATGACAGACTGAATTCGGTCGTTAAAGAACCCAGGACGCCTATCGCAAAGAGTAGGGGGTTCCCCCGACGTTCCTGGCCAAATTCCCAATCAGGTTTCTGACATCAAGGCCACCTAATCATCCCTTCCCCTTAATTGGCTGATACCAATCCCTGTCTCCTGAGCCGTTCAGCCATTGTGCAGTGTGATGTGTGCCGGGTGCCAGCGTATGGCAGCCATTGAGCCTGCGTAGCCCAAGGGTTGGGTGCTACCAGTGGTGGTGAAGGAGGCAATTTCCACCCTCCAAACATTGTGGGGAGCACTTTGAGTCTGAGAAAAGTGCTATATAAATGTAATGATTTTTATTTATTTTTTATCTACTTTTTTCTCCCATTTCCTATTTTTCTCCCATCCCAATTTCGTATTGTCCAATTCTACCCTTCCCTGTCTCGAACGATGTTAGGCCATGCCTCCCACAAGCCGGCTGCAATGTGGACGAAGCCTTACATCACGTGTCCCCTCCGGCAGTGGCGTCGCGTGGGTAAAATAACAGGGGAAGCCAAAAAAAAATTATTAAAAAAAAAATTATTCAATATTTTTATTAATATTTTTTTTTTTTTTTTTTTTTTTTTTTTAAAGTCAAGCAGTCACCATGTACACTACAGTATGGCTCGGCGGCCAGTCAAACGTTATTTTTATTTATTTAACAGATTGCAGAATGGGTACAATACAGTACGGCTCAATACACATTTACGATGAATTGAAAATGGGGGACCCTGATGTAAACAAGACGAAAGTCTTTCTCTGGTCTGCATCCCCTTAACAATTGTATGTATTGAGCTGTACTGTACTGTACCCATTCTGCAATCTGTTAATAAAGTTTTCATTCATTCACACACAATTGTATAAGGGGATGCAGACCAGAGAAAGACGTTTGTCTTGTTTACATCAGGGTCATTAATACTGCTGGAGCATTGGTTAATTTTTGGTCCGATTTTTCCTTGCGCGATTTTGCGCGCCGCGTGGGAGCAAATTCGAGACACATATTCGGTTGCAAAAAGGTGTCCCACGGTCTCCTCTATGGCCGTGAATATTTTCACGCGGATCGGAATCACGGCGCGCCCGTGGGACACTTTTCCGTTTCGGCGAGTTTATTCCACGCTTTCTGTTTTCCTTTTCTAAGCATTTTAGGGGCTACATGTGAATCAGTAAAAGTTGCGGGACGCCCAGATGTTTCCACGATAGAAAGCTCGCGTGGATCCCATAATAGGCTCACTTAATACAGCGTTTTTAAAATCACGCGACATTTTCAGGGTCGCGAGCCGACCTTTTCCCCTCGTTTTCGATGATGGAAGTGATTTAGGAAAAGCTTCGGCACGCCGAGAGGTCCCCGTGGATTTAATCTCGCGAGGATCGGGGCAATATTCGGCCCGTGGGAACAGTTACGGGTTAATACAATGTTCAGAGTGCAGAGGGGAAAATATGGCACCTGCCCCGCCTCCAGTGATGTACCTGAACGCGTTCAATGAACGATCGTTCATGAACGCGTTCGTATTTTGGGCGAACTTGAACTGAACGTACTGTATATCCGCTAAATGAACGTAATTGAGAACGAGTTCATTCTCAGCCCTGTGTAACGGAGTTCAAAAGTGCGTTCATTCTCGGCACTCTGTTATTATAACGGCGTTCAAAGATGTGCCATATTTCATATGCATTTCAGCCGAAAACTCAGTTAAAACACACTGTAAACTGGACAAAAATGATGCGTAAAAACCACCCGATCTGGCAACGTGCCTGTCACCCCCTGCTATTGGCTACGTGATCAGACTCCTCCTCACAACAAGCAGTGGAACAGTGCTTACAGCAGAATCTGCGCGCAGAAGCCGAGAGGCGCTGCAGCAGCACTCGCTCAGTCAGAGTCAGACTCTAGACGTCGTCGTATGCATTTAAAAGAGTTTACAATTCAAACTATTTGATAAACTTCTACTTTCAGCCCGGAAATGCATTCTGATAAACTGGATTAAGGATAAGCCTCAATTTTTACAAATGTGGTATAGAGAGATCTTCGGTATGCTGCTACCCCATGAAAGACACTGTGCATAGAGGCAACAACGCTTCCTTTCAGGAGGTGTGTGGGCCCCACTATTAGACTATTTTCCTGCTGAAATGTATCGGATCCTTCTAAAGGCCCAATGCCCCATTGTATGGACAGACCTAGGATAGAAAAAATAAATATATGTATGTTTACATGTGAATGGGCTCGAGGCAAGTGCAATAATGTACAGTGCCTGTCTTGGTCTGCTTTCCTTTTTGCTTGTTTTTCTTTTTTTGTTTTTGCTTGCTTATGGTGTGGATGATGGCATATAGATGAACTGGAGGACCCCCCCCCCCCCTAAGTAACTGTACGTGAAACATCTATAATAAAAAAAAAAAATCAAAAAAGAACTAAAAAGAACTAAATTAGTTCATTTTTGAAACCATGAACTTTAGTTCAACATTTTGAATTATGAACTATGAACTGAACTAGTTCATTTAAAAAAATTTGAACTGTGAACTGAACTAGTTCATGTAGAAAGTGAACTTTCCCAACACTGCCCGCCTCCAGGTGGAATATTATGCTGAACGTCTTCCTCCCAGCTCCGTTTTAAACTTTTAGGGTGTGGCCAGTGGCAGTCAGCTCGAATCTGATTGGCTAGGATCGGATTTGGAGTTTGGACTCACTCTATAATGCTGGAAGCCTGGAGAAAGAGACCTACCCACTGCTTCTCTCCTATACTAGCTGCAGTAGTGAGCACAGTCTGACAGTGTGTTAGAGGGAGTGAGAAGGAGAAGAGGGAGACATAAAAAAAAAAAAAAAAAACACAGATGCACAGATGAATGTAAACTATATTAAAAAAAATATATATATATATTTTTTTTTTCATATTTCATATTTCATAATTTGATATGAAATTTATAGGGAGGCATGGCTTCCGTTGGCTTCCACAAGGATTCGCCACTGCCCTCCGGTACTCAAGGAAGCAGCCGTCGCATCTTTTCACCTGCACAGCGCGATCTCTCAGCGGCGGGGGTCTGCGTGGGAGGGACACGCCGTCCCCGTTGCTTCCTGATTCTGCTGCACAGGCGCACCAACCGACCTGTAGGAGTCGCTGTCCACAACGTCCGATCCCCACCCATCAGCTTTCCCACCCCTAACACTGCCAATTGTGTTAGTATGAACGACCAGCCAAGCTGATAGCAATGCGGAGAGCTGGGCTCGATCCCAGCGTCTCCTGCATTGGTGGCGAGCGCCTTGCCCACTACACCACCTAGCCGCCAAATGTAATGAATTATTATTATTATTATTTCTGTGTTTGCATGTTCTCCCGCACCATAACAGATATGCATGATGGGTACATGCCCTTTGAGCAAGGCACTGGCATTACAACTGCCACTGTGGACACCCATTTACAATGACGGCCTGGTGAGAGGACAAAAGGGCCTCTCGATGGGTAACAAAAAAAGAATAAAAAAAAAATAATTCAGGTTAAGCATTTCCGACATACTGTAGCTAAACGACAGCCGCAATGCAAACTTTTACAAACCCAACTAAAAGCACAACAATCTTAAAAAGTTAAAGGACAAAGGGACCCGTCCAAATATACCAGTCAAGCAATATACAGTTATAAGATTTGCGGCATATCTTCCACTTACTCATGACAACAAGCAGAACAATAGAAACAAGCACAGAGAACAGAGAGTAGCACACCCAAGCAGAGTAGACAAGTGAGAGGCATAAAGCAATATAGCAGTGAGAGGGGCACCATGACAGACAGGGGGTTGGGGATGTTACTGGTTTGAGAAACAGTTGCAGGAATCAGTGAGAATGTTCATCAGAGAGTGCTTGAATGTGGACTTAGGCATAAAGGCGACCAGTTTGAGTGTTTTCTGTAGGTTGTTCCAGTCCCTGGCAGCAGCATCCCTGAATGAAGTTTGACCAAGTGCAGTTTATGTTTTCGGAATATTTAGGAGAATGTGTTGAGCAGAACGAGTGTTCTGATTGCTAGATACAGGGAGTTGCAGTAGTCTAGGCGGGATGTGATGAAAGCATGGATAACTTTCTCCAGGTCAGGAAAAGACAGAAGAGGCTTGATTTCTGCAATGGACCTGAGCTGAAAGAAACTGCCCTTGATGGCAGAGTTGACCTGTTTATCAAATGTGAGGTCTGGGTCAAAGATTACATCAAGATTTGTTGTCTGTGATTTAAAATGTGGAGATAGATGGCCTAAGTGTAGAGACGGATGCTTTGTGGATTTTGGGGGGACCAAAAACAATAATTTCTGTCTTGCTGTCATTTAGCTGGAGAAAGTTATTTGTCATCCAGTAAGTAAAAGAGGAATAAAGTCCCAACACTATACAAATATACAATATACAACTAAAGAACAACCTAAGTAATGAAGTAAAAATGCAGACAATGAGGTACAAAAATGCAAACTTTAAAAAATGCTAAATGCCAAAATGAGGTATGGATGTAGTGCAAATCTCTTTAATAAATAGATAAAATATGGTGTAGTGTTAATGTGTTTAAAGTGTCTAAAGTGAGTGTTATGGTGAGTGTTTGTTTAAAGTCAGTGTGTGCATGTGGATGTGTGTGCAATGAGTGTAGATCGATGGGTTGGTATTACATCGAGTCATTGAGCATCCTGATGGCCTGGGGATAGAAGCTCCTTCTGAGTCTCTCTGTGCCGGCCATGAGACTCCGGTAGCGCTTGCCTGACCGCAGCAGTGCAAAGAGGCAGTTGTTTGGGTGACTAGAGTCTTTGACTATTCTCTTAGCCTTGGCCCTGCAACGCTTGGTGTAAATGGGAGTTTATGGGAACCAAAATTCAGAGGGAGGTAAAAGCTGAGTATCATCAGCATAACAGTGAACGGATATGTTGTATTTGCGGATGATATTACCTAAAGGGAGCGGATACAGAGACAAGAAGATGGACCCCATAATGGAACCTTGACTCCTGAGGGACACCACAGTTGACAGGGGAGGGAGACGGGTTCTAAACATGTCAGACAGGAGAGGGAGACGGGTTCTAAACATGTCAGACAGGAGAGGGAGACGGGTTCTAAACATGTCCTTCAGACAGGAGAGGGAGACGGGTTCTAAACATGTCAGACAGGAGAGGGAGACAGGTTCTAAACATGTCCTTCAGACAGGAGAGGGAGACAGGTTCTAAACATGTCAGACAGGAGAGGGAGACAGGTTCTAAACATGTCAGACAGGAGAGGGAGACAGGTTCTAAACATGTCAGACAGGAGAGGGAGACGGGTTCTAAACATGTCCTTCAGACAGGAGAGGGAGACGGGTTCTAAACATGTCCTTCAGACAGGAGAGGGAGACAGGTTCTAAACATGTCAGACAGGAGAGGGAGACGGGTTCTAAACATGTCAGACAGGAGAGGGAGACGGGTTCTAAACATGTCCTTCAGACAGGAGAGGGAGACGGGTTCTAAACATGTCAGACAGGAGAGGGAGACGGGTTCTAAACATGTCCTTCAGACAGGAGAGGGAGACGGTTCTAAACATGTCCTTCAGACAGGAGAGGGAGACGGGTTCTAAACATGTCCTTCAGACAGGAGAGGGAGACAGGTTCTAAACATGTCAGACAGGAGAGGGAGACGGGTTCTAAACATGTCCTTCAGACAGGAGAGGGAGACGGGTTCTAAACATGTCCTTCAGACAGGAGAGGGAGACAGGTTCTAAACATGTCCTTCAGACAGGAGAGGGAGACAGGTTCTAAACATGTCCTTCAGACAGGAGAGGGAGACAGGTTCTAAACATGTCCTTCAGACAGGAGAGGGAGACGGGTTCTAAACATGTCAGACAGGAGAGGGAGACGGGTTCTAAACATGTCAGACAGGAGAGGGAGACGGGTCCTAAACATGTCAGACAGGAGAGGGAGACGGGTTCTAAACATGTCAGACAGGAGAGGGAGACGGGTTCTAAATATGTCAGACAGGAGAGGGAGACGGGTTCTAAACATGTCCTTCAGACAGGAGAGGGAGACAGGTTCTAAACATGTCAGACAGGAGAGGGAGACGGGTTCTAAACATGTCCTTCAGACAGGAGAGGGAGACAGGTTCTAAACATGTCAGACAGGAGAGGGAGACGGGTTCTAAACATGTCCTTCAGACAGGAGAGGGAGACGGGTTCTAAACATGTCCTTCAGACAGGAGAGGGAGACAGGTTCTAAACATGTCAGACGGGAGAGGGAGACAGGTTCTAAACATGTCAGACAGGAGAGGGAGACGGGTTCTAAACATGTCAGACAGGAGAGGGAGACAGGTCCTAAACATGTCAGACAGGAGAGGGAGACAGGTTCTAAACATGTCCTTCAGACAGGAGAGGGAGACGGGTTCTAAACATGTCAGACAGGAGAGGGAGACGGGTTCTAAACATGTCCTTCAGACAGGAGAGGGAGACAGGTTCTAAGCATGTCCTTCAGACAGGAGAGGGAGACAGGTTCTAAACATGTCCTTCAGACAGGAGAGGGAGACGGGTTCTAAACATGTCCTTCAGACAGGAGAGGGAGACGGGTTCTAAACATGTCAGACAGGAGAGGGAGACGGGTTCTAAACATGTCAGACAGGAGAGGGAGACGGGTTCTAAACATGTCCTTCAGACAGGAGAGGGAGACGGGTTCTAAACATGTCCTTCAGACAGGAGAGGGAGACGGGTTCTAAACATGTCAGACAGGAGAGGGAGACGGGTTCTAAACATGTCAGACGGGAGAGGGAGACGGGTTCTAAACATGTCCTTCAGACAGGAGAGGGAGACGGGTTCTAAACATGTCAGACAGGAGAGGGAGACGGGTTCTAAACATGTCCTTCAGACAGGAGAGGGAGACGGGTTCTAAACATGTCCTTCAGACAGGAGAGGGAGACAGGTTCTAAACATGTCAGACGGGAGAGGGAGACGGGTTCTAAACATGTCAGACAGGAGAGGGAGACGGGTTCTAAACATGTCAGACAGGAGAGGGAGACGGGTTCTAAACATGTCAGACAGGAGAGGGAGACAGGTTCTAAACATGTCAGACAGGAGAGGGAGACGG